>NC_046380.1:12169382-12428236 GCF_011125445.2 Fundulus heteroclitus | reverse complement strand
AAAAAACTGTTTTAATACAGTAGGGTATAATTTAGACAACGTAGTCATATGTAAATCTGCTGACCCGTCTGCCTGCGGGCAACCAAAATATGATAATACTAAGGAGGTAAATGCACCACTCTCTATCTGACAGCTCCTACTGATTAATCCGCCTTTTGCAGATTTCTCCATACCGTTCGAGGAGAATCTCTTTTTTCAAAAGTCCCACTTTCTCTGAGGCCGTTATGGAAACACTAATCTATGCGTTTAACTGCAGTCAGATCATATATGTGTAACTACAAATACAATCTGTTCTATGGTTATATTTACTGTGTTCAAAGGTTAGCGACCTCATCTGTAATATATGGGCTACAACTGTCGTTTTCGTCATGATAAACCACGTGAAGGATCTTACCTCGGCTTAATTTCAATAAAAAGTCAAGATCCACGAGTCTAAAGTAGGGGTGTCCAAACTTTTCATTCCATGCGTTGGAACTGTCAAGTCAAAAGTACTCAAGGACAAAAAAAGAAAGCAGGAAAAGATAAATAAATACATACAGCATTTTTTTTAAATAAGGCACACTTAAAATCCTTAATTTTTCTCAAAAATTAATGGTGCGCCTTATATATGATTACTTACCGATTTAATGTGGTACAATGCACTGAAAAAACAGTTAAAATGTGTAAGTGCGACTTTGGTTAGCAACGAAGCCGCCCCGCTCAACGGATATTCAGAGCATTACGGTACTCTGTGTCACTACCTGATCGGACCCCTGAGCTGTCTACAAGACTGCCTGACTGTAATGTTCAAACTAGAAGTGCATTCATGTAAAGGCCCCCACATACTCGGGCGTAGTTCACTACGCGGAGATCCGCGCGTACTTGAGGCGTACTCAAGGCGGACTCAGTGTGGACTCCGCGCATACAGGTACAGGTCTGTGCAGAGCTCAGTTTTTACGACCGTGCACGCGGTGTGATACAATAAACTTCTCGTCTGCAAGAAGTCCTCACGTCAAACTGTTTTATATGTGACACCAAGCTTGATACACTGAGTGGCACCAAGCAGGCAGTCTCCAGGATGCAGCATCACACCCCTCTTTGTTCTCACTGACAGGTAGAAACCTGCTGGAAAAGATCAGCTAGCTAATCACACAATTTACCATCCGTTATGCCGCTTCGTCCCACTTGCAGAAAGTATGGGAATTGTAGGAATTTGTCACAAGAAATGTAGGCAACAGTACGGTGGACTATGAAGGGTAAAACGTCTGTGGAGAGTCAACACGGAGTCCACCAAGCTCACAGTGTGCCCACACTACGCCCAAGTATATGGGAGCCTTTAGGCAGCCCACGCCTGGAGTGGGCTGCCTAAAAGAACAATAAACCTAGTAAGTTAATTCAGTATAAAAGTTACTTTAATTTTGGCCTAATGTTAGAAACAGGGCAGTGTAGTCCAATTACTCTGTCCTCCCAACAGAGACGGATAGTTCTCCCTCTCAGGACAGAGCTGTGTATGCGGAGGGGCGGAGTGATATTACACACTTGGGAAGAATATTTAGTTCGCCTTATAATCCAATGTGCCTTATGTGTGGACAAAGACACACATAGACACGTTAATTCACAGTGCGCCTTATGGTCCGAAGAATACGGTAAATAAGTATGTTGTGAATTTATTTTACCTGTTCTACAAAACATGATTTTTTAAATAAACAAATTAGTCAGATATTCTGTTGGAAAGAAAAGTGTAAATCATTGTAGATCCAGAAGTTAAAAATGAGTTTTGCTCATTTGCTTTTTTTAAATGGTTAGGGTTACCCATTTTACAAAATACTTTGGGCTTGATTGAAAAAGAAAAAAGATTATTTTACTTTAGCAATTAAAGAACAGGATTAGATTCACATGTAGATTCACCTGGAACTGATCGCCCCTCTTAATGGAGAGTAGTTAGGCTCATCGTTAGCCTGGCTCACAGGAGAAATGTTGTGGTCACATGCATGGAGGTGTGCACTGGGGTGAAACTTGGCACATCATTTAAGATGACTGAGATCCAGTAAGCAGTTTCCACAGCGAGTGTTGATTTGGGGAGCTGCTGGTGTTGCTCCCTAGTGTCTTTATCAAGTCTGAAGTCCAAAGTCGCAGCAGGCTTCCAGGAAAGGTTTTCTGTTAGTTGAACACATTGCCAAATATATAGGTTACTGGTTTATGATCATGGTATCATTGTGCCTAATCTGGCTAGTAAATTGGCCTGGCACAAATCCCTCACAGAAAATATGGGATATTTGCAAGAGGAAGATGAGAAACATCAGCACCAACGATGCTACTAAAGCAACCTGGGCTTCTTTAACAGCTTGGCAGTACTGCAAGCTGGTCACCTCTGCAACCCAAATTGATGTAGTAATGAGTGCAAATGGTGCCTTAACCAAGTACTAAGTTCAGATATGTTACAGTAAATTATTTACTGTAACATATACTGAAAATATATGTTACTTTCAATTTGAATTGATTTACAGAAATAAATGACCTTTTTGATTGTGTTTTAGTCTACCGTCATGCACCTTAAGGTGTTTCCAGCTTGATATGAGCTGGTCTGAGCTTTCAAGCTAACTGTAGCCTATCGTATTGCAATAACATTCTCAAAGTGTGTGTAAGTTGTACACAAATCCACATTTCCACAGTGATTTAAAAGCTATGCAACTCTGTTCATTTCTGACTCTTACCAGCTAAAGATTGCACAATTCCTTCCCAGTAAAACATGAAAGTCAACATGCATGCAGAAAAAAGCTGTCATTATTGCAACTGGGCTTTTTCTGTGAAACTGCTTGGGTCAAGCATACTGAGAAAATGATGTTCAACCAGAGAAATATGAGAGACTAACAGGTTTTTCCTGCACGTATGTGTGTTACACGGTGTTCCCTGAAGGAACCATGTCAGGACCCGATGGATTTCTTAATTCCCAGGGGAAGCATAAATGAGAACCAAACTTTGATTTTTTTTTTTTCACCAAAGAATCCTTGAGAGGCCCACTTTACTCAGATCTCACATCGTGTGAACATTCTGACACTAAACCAGGATTTTCCACACCAAGAAATGGGGGAAAGAATTATGTCGGTTGAAGCCTGTCTGGGTCATAGCAGCAAAACCTTCAAATTTAACCTACATTCAAGCAACAGTAGCTTCCTGGCCAGACCTACTGATTGATCTGTGCTGTGTTCAAAGTCCTTCAACAAGTCATGAATCCGTGCAATAAGTTCACACAATGAGTTTTTTGTTTGAAAAGTATATTCTTTAAGACTCCGAAACAATATGGGTGTATATGTATGTGTATGTTGTTGTTGTTTTTTTTTTTTTTAGCTTTATTTTATTTCTTCTAGAATTTATTTAATTATCTTTATTTAATCATCTTCTTTTATTATTGTAGCTTTACCTTCCAAATAAATTTGTCCTCTGCATTTGTCTATCATACCCTAACAAAAAGTTAGTCGCCACTGGGGGGCGCCTGGGAGCATTCTGGGACTGAAGGTCTTGCTCAGGGACCCAGTGGCAGTTTCGGGGGATTCAAAAGGAGAACTTGTTGCCTTCCCAGGACGCAGGCGCACTGATCTAACCACTAGAGCTAACCACTTCCCTAGTTTATGTATTCATACTTAGATATGTACTCTGGGACTGCGTACAACACAAGTCAAATCCCTTGATTGTGCACACAATAAATCTAAATTTGATTCTATTTCATTTCAACTTGTGCTGCAGTCTTAAGGATGCTTGGAGTCAGGTAGAGGCAGGGTTTATCCATGTTTGAAGTTAATCCTCAGTTTAAGATAACCCTAGCGGAGAGACAGGTTTGTGATTCTTAAAATAGAGCGTTAAATTTATATTTATATTTTTATAGTTTTTTATTAATCATACACAGAGAAGAGGAAGTTAAAGAGATGTTAAAAGCAAGCAGCAGAAAAAAAAAAAAACGCTAAAGTGTCCCACAGTCCAAAAAGTTATGCTAAAGTTTGATGCTAACAAACTAACATTCCGTGCTATAAATATATTCAAAAATTCATCTGTATCCAGTCCTACTTTTAAAACCAGTTTTTTACTGGAATAACAGCTGCAAATCTTATAAGGTGTGTCTGTACCAGCTTTGCACATCTAATGCGTCAGACATTTAGATTCCTGATGGGATCTGAGGTTTGACTTTGGCAAGGCCATTCTCACACATGTAAATGCTTTGATATAAATCGTGTCGTTGTCCCCCTGATTGAATGTAAAGGTTTGTTGTCTTGAAGTAAGGTGAACTTTTGCCCCAGTCTGCAGTCTTCTTCAGCCTCTAACAGGGTTTCTTTCCATATTGCCCTGTAATTAGCTCCGCCCATCTTTTCTCAGGTTCTGAGCGGCCTCCCTTTACCGTAGAAAAACATGACCACAGCATTATGGTGATGGCAACACCGTGTTTCACTGTGATGATTGTGTGCTGCGTGGCATAGCTTTGTGCATTTAGGCCAAATAGGACAAGTTGACCTTCTTTCCACATTTGCTGGGTCCTGCACATGGCTTGTTGCAAACTACAAGACGTTTTAGCTTTCTTTGAACAATAGCTGTTTTCTGGGTACTCTTTCAAAAGGGCCAGATTTTAAGCTTTTTATGTTCATTAATGAACCCAATCTGTATAATCTGATTGAATTTGACTTTGGAAAGTGCCTTGAGATGACGTTTCATGAATTGGCGCTATATAAATAAAACTGAATTGACATTAACATAATGGCAAATATAACACTATACAACGAAATACACAGAATTAGCTCAAAATGTTCTGTTATCAAAATCATTTTTAAATGCCGTTTCAGAGAGTTAAAAAGTTACAGTAAAAGTAAAATAATTATTTTTGCTTGAATGAGTAACTCATTTAAGTTAACAGGGTGTGGCTGCTGAAGCTCCCACTACAGAAGGAAGGCAGATTAAGGTCTGCTCTTAACAGATGGATTGAGGTCAACAATTAGTCTCAATGAATACAAATTATACAGACAAGGCTGTGACTGTTTTTTTAAAGCTGCATTCATAGGATTCTCATGAAATTAAATCAGGATTTTTTTTAAATAGAGGGTTAAAATAATTTTACGAGGACCTCTTACTTTCATTTGACAGTCTGATAATTTTACAATTAGCAAAGATGTGTTTCTTTTGTGAAGCATTGATAAACTCCAAGAACTAGAACAAAGGACCGAGGAAACAGAAAAGATTGAAAGCTTGTCAACACATTAAAGTCTTTCTGTCCTTGTGTCTTTAAGAAACAAAAACACATCTCATTCTAAAATGAAATGAGATAAAGAGGTGGGTTCTGAGTTATCCATCAGTCTGCTCTCTATACCCACATATATTGTTGCAGGGTCACAGGGAATCTTAATCTTGGTATGCTAAAAACATCCATCCAGTCAATGTCCGTAATCGCTTGTCATTGCAGGGTCACAGGAAGGCTGGCGACCTGAAGAGAACATGAAGAAAGCCTGGACCTTGCTACGGGGAACGTTGCTACGAACTGCGCCGCTGTGCAGCCCATATATCCAGTATTTCATGCTGTACACTTGATTTACAATGATAGAAACAGGGTTGTAATGTTTGCTATTTGCACAAACACCAAGGATCATGGTCTAAAGGGAGCTCATAAAGTATAGCAGAAGATTTCAGCAGATGATACAAGTCATCTTTTAAAATTCAAGTGTCAAAGGGAGGATGTCTCTGTTTGTAAAATGTCTCTTCATACCTAAACCTGAATGGGACATGTGGAGCTGTAAAATGACAACAGTTCAGATAACGAAACTGGTTTCCTTTTTGTTTGTTTTTGTTTTTTGCCAACATAATATTTACTTGGCTGGGAGTGGAAATGGGAGTGGACTTTGGTAGGATGGATTATTGCAAAAGCAATTTCTTTTTTATGCATATCTTTTATTCTCATCTATCTATCTATCTATCTATCTATCTATCTATCTATCTATCTATCTATCTATCTATCTATCTATCTATCTATCTATCTATCTATCTATCTATCTATCTATCTATCTATCTATCTATCTATCTATCTATCTATCTATCTATCTATGCCTTGAATTTGATACTACCCTTTTCTCTTGGCTTAATGAATACATCTTGGGCCCTTTGTAAAGCTATTTAAGCCTACTTAAATATTCTCCAGTTATCTAGAGACCTTGAAGAACAACTGGCGATTTAATATGAACGCAAGGGATGATCCTCTGAAATTAAAAAGGACTTTATAAAACGTTATCTATCTCTGCTCCACCAGCGGAAACCCCTCGACTGGGGATTCCTGGGGGGGAAAATGACTGTATGTAAATGTAATTTATAACTCGGGATGACTGCTTTTAGATAATCGGATATGATTGATTGCAATCGGGAAACTTGAAATTCTAATTTTGACCTTGAATTTTTATTTAAAAGATAAGATTGTGTTACGTATCTTTTGCTTTTCATTAAAAAAAAAGAGCCAGAAAACATGTGCTCCTCTGTGGGGTCAAATTATGACATTTTCTCTCCAGATAATCTTTGTTGCGGTTTTATTAGGGAACTTTGCGTGGTTCGATAATTTTAGACTGTGACTTCTAAGTGACGATGACTGTCAGCGGAAATGAGAGGTATGCCCCACTCCCCCTCACGTAGCTCTCTGTTTCAGTCTGACGACCGAGCCGCTGTGGATTGCAACATCGAAGCTCCGCCCCTCTGGGGTGACGCCACCGCGGGACGAAACAACGAAACCAAACAAACCCGGAGTCAGTGCGTCGCAGCCTCCAGGTCCAGCTGAAAGTTCTGGAGAACCAGCAACGGGACCAGCTCAAATATAAACTACACCCACCGTGTTCTGCTCTAAGCTCTTTCAGACGGACGGACAGGAGGACTGGCTTGTGAACGCACTTTTTGTCCCCCCCTCTTCAACTCCGGAAGTAACAACAAAGACTCCACGAGTTTCAATTTTACTTTCACTACATTTTATTTTATTTATTTTTATCGGACCTCACCGTCGATTGAGTATCTTCAATTGAAGCAATTTACAAAAACTCAGCGACCGCCAGCTAACGGACGAGCGACAAGTTGCGCAACGGAAGCAGCGAGAAGCGGCGGAGACGTCACCGCAGCCTGCCGGCGTCACAGCGACCACAGTCCCGCTCGGAGTTCGCCTTACACAGGATAAAACTGCATTTTTTGGGTCCCCTTTGGAAACTCTGCAGCTCGGACAAGTCGCCAAAAACCGGGGATTTGACCTCCAATCATTCCGAAGGTAAGAAACGGAATTAGGACGAACGGAACCGACGGTGTCGGAATGGAAATAGACCTGCAGCTTCTGGCTCAGAAGTTTTTCCTGGTGCTCAAAATGCCAAGTCAGCATGCAAATATTATTTATTGGGTCATTTTGTTTACCCCCTGACTTGTTTATATGTGAAAATAAGATTCGTTTTATTTAGTTTTGAACTGTTGGAATAACTGAGCTAAACCGAACGCGGGTCGGAATCAAAACAAACCAAAACAACGACTTTTTAAAATGCACCCCAGCGTCTGCTGCTTATTTGCTTTTCCCACAGCTGCCAGTGGCGTTTCTTTTAAAGATATTTTTTTTTTTTTTACGAAAGAAACTTCAGATGAGCTTGTTAAAGTCATTTGATAAATATAGTGTGACTGAGAGAACACATGGAAAGGTCACTCCTTGACCAGGAGCCACTGTTATTAAAGCTGCCTGGGTCTGCGCTGTAAAACAGAAACACAGGAAAACGACGCAAAAACCTGATAAAAATCCAAGAAGCCGGAAAGTCAGACTGTTTTTTTTGTTTGTTTTTTGTTTTTTTGTATTTGTTCAAGTGTTTTAGTTACAATTTGAAAAGAATCTAAAATATCTAATTTCCACCTTCCCCAAAAAGCAAACCAGCACAAACCATGATTAGTTTGCTTTGTTGCTGTTTTGTGGTAAAATGGTGAATCTATATTTATTTGGCTTTGTTTCTAACTCAGTTGGAATTATGTCAGAGCCGCAGCATATTGTGAAAATCTGTAATTGCGATACTACTGCTGAGCCACCAAAGATACACATATCTTTGGACATTAGGGCCCGTCTGCAGGAAGACGTCTACCCAAAACAATGCATCCAAGCTGACGTCATCTCAACATTATTGCACATAATAAGATTGCAGTTATGACTGCGCTTCGATAAATTGTGCAGCTCCTGCCGTCTTTCTTTGGGTTAGAAAGAGCAGACTTCCAATTTAATATAGCTTTATTTATTTTTATAGTGATGCAGTATAACCGCTGACCTGTGGAATATGTAGCTTCTCAAATAGGTCGACACAAGTCCAGGAATATGTAAAGGATGTACCCAACATCTTACAGAACATTTAGTTGAGGGGTGTTTTTTAATTAATCACCCCAAAAAGTGTTTTTAATCCCACTGCCACCTTTATTTCTCATTGTATTTCATGATTTCGACTCAATGTTTTTATTGAATTAGTCGATACAGACGTCTGTGTTCAGCAGGAATCCCATGAAAGGGCATTTTCACAAAGAAACACGCATATAACTTTATTAACCGCTCCTGTTTTCAGTCGCCGCCACGACAGAGAGCGCCTATAATTAAATAGAAGTTTCTGCCCCAGCAGTCAGATCTCCGGATGTTTCTCCAGCGCTTTTATTTTGGGCCCCCCCGGTTTCACAATCAGACGTGTCAAGCCAGGTCAGAGTTGCGGCGCGCGTGCCCGTGGGCGGGTTAATGACGTCGCCACGGTGACACTGTGACTCAGGTCGTTTCGGCAGGAGCGAAAGCGGCGTTGCACCACGGCCCGTTTCCACACAGCGTCGCCAAGGTGACCAGATGTTGTGGGAGACTCACTCACACACACACTCCCTCACACACACCCCGGCGGTGCATGCATGTAGGTGTTGACTGTATTTAAGGGCTTTTTAAACTGTAAACTGTTTTTGCTCTGATGCAACGACCTGAAAGCCGTGGCGCTGCTCGTCAGCTTACAGGAAGTTGCATCAGGAGGCCTATAGACGCCGGCCGTGGAACATGTAGGCAGAAGGGATGCGGCGCACAGTCACACATGTGGCGCTAATACATCATCTTCTCACCTAATGTCGCCCGGAGAGGGTTCTGGTGACAGGATGACGCACGGTCACGGTTTTTCCATGAAGACGGCGCAGTTTTAGATTTGAGAAAAACTATTTTACGTTAAAGGATGTCTTCTGTACCATCACCAAAACATTAAAATGTAACGCCCCATAAACTTTACACCCAGCATTTTCTGTGTTTTGTAAAGAAAAGAGACGAGATGTATATTTCAGGCCATGTTTGATGCCGAATAAATTGAATATTGCGTTACTGCCAAATAGCATTCACCTAAATATGTTTTGGAATCAGGAATTTGTGAGAAAATTATATTTTATTACATGAAGTTGGAGGGAAAAAACTCCAGTTTATGATGCAGGAAGCAGGGTATCGCTGATTTAAGCGCTTTGTTAGAGGTGTGTTTTGTCTCTAGTGTCCGTAGGAAACATAGCAAGTTAATTATATTAAATATTTGACAGATAAGTCAGGTACGAAGAAAAAAATGTTTTTTTTTATTGAACGCCTTCTGGTTTTGCCCATTTCTTGTATTCCAACTGAGACATAATGTAATAATCATAACCACAAACCTACATTTAAAGAGCATTTACCACCTTCAGCATTTTAAAACTGCTTTGCAGTATGTTTTATGGATGATTAGTTGATAATCATGTAAAAAAAATATTTTATATTTAATTAAAACTTCTTGCCAAGTGAGCATCTTGGATTTATTGTAACAACATTTCTGGTTGCCACCTTCAGAGCCTCCACCCCAGAACAGAAAATGTGTCTAGGATTTAATGTTTGACGCTATACGGTTAAGATAAGTGTTCATGTCTGAGATATAAAAGTCTTTTTTTTTTTTTTTGAATTGTCAATAATTGAGTCACAATGTTTCCATATTTAAAAAATCCAGTTTGCAACTAGAGAGCAGTTGTTTTCCATGCATTTGGCATTTCTATACAGGATATGCAAAATCTATTTAGCAATATCGATAAAAGAGAGATCAAATTCATCGATATCGTTATTTATCGACAAATTCAATAGATGTATTTTAAGTGGAGCCCTGACCATTTTATGCTGTTGCTTAGTGACCAATTTTTAGATAGAGAACGCTGAATTCAAACTCAACCCTTTATTCAATCAACCTTTTTAATCAAAACTGCATGGATTTAAAAAATTAAAAAGAACACGTACTCTCCGAACTCTTTGAAGGGGCAGAGCATTCTTCGGTCTGCATTTGTGATTGGTTGGGAGAATGTAACAACTGTAATATAAACCCACGTGATAGGCTAGAATGCAAAAGAAAGGAAAACTGTTCAACTCAACTTTTTATTGACCCTTTTTTTTCTCCTATCATCGATATATGTTGTTATTGAATTATCGTCGAGCTCTAACATGTACAATACATTCGATTTTAGTTAAAGAGATAGTTTTCTCAGAAATACAATTATGAAAAATGTAAATACATGCGGCATCAGAGGGATTGTAATAAATTAAAATTTTGCCTTCACCAGTTATAGCTGAGGATGGGAGTGGCTACGACCAGAAATCAACTGTGTCTGAAGAGGCTGCTGGCTGAGCCTCAGGAAAACTTACCGAAATGTAAACGAGCCCGTCTGGACACCTCCCGTTCCGCCAGCGGTCTGCCGGCTTGCCTCACGCCAGCCAACCCCGCGCCCAAGGCCAGCCCGAGCCAGCCCCCCTCCAGGGTCGGACCGTACCTCCTGTTCGAAAGCTGTGAGAGGGAGGAGACCTATAGGGCCGTGCACACAAGCACGCAGAAGCAGTACACCTGCCAGGTAAGGCGGACCAACACCGACGTGGCTACAAGTTGTAGTAATGGTGCCAGTTTTTTTTTTTTGTTTTTTTTTTTTTTTTTTTTTTAGAAATTTGGCTGATGGTAATTATTTTGCTTCTACAATTAATCACCTGCCCTGTTTGCAGATCCTACCTCTGCGCGGTTTCCAGGGACGCTTGGCGGCCTACGAGCGCGTCGGCAAACACGAGAACATCTGCGGCCTGCAGGACGTGGTGGTCGGCGAGGACGGCCTGTACGTCTTCCTGCCCGATCACCACGGCGACATGCACGCATACGTGCGCAGCCGGAAGCGCCTGGACGAGGAAGAGGCGGGCCGCCTGTTCGCCCAGATGCTGAACGCAGTGACGCACTGCCACCACAAGGGGGTCATCCTGAGAGACCTGAAGCTGCGGCGGTTCGTCTTCATGGACCCGTACAGGTAGGACCCACTCCCAGGCGGCGTCACTCACTTTCTGATTATCCTGCAGAATACGTGGAAGGGAGAAAAAAAAAAAAGAGTAAAGTTTAGTTTCCTTTCCGTTCTGCAGGACTCGTATCGCCCTGCTCGGCCTGAACGACAGCGTGGTCCTGCACGGAAACCTGGACGACGACTTTCTGAAAGACAGGCACGGCTGCCCCGCCTACGTCGGCCCCGAGCTGCTCACCAACGGGAAAGGCTCCTACTCGGGTCGCGCCGCCGACATCTGGAGCCTGGGCGTGTCCCTGTACACCATGCTGATCGGACGCTACCCCTTCCAGGACACGCAGCCAGCCGCCCTGTTCGCCAAGATCCGCCGGGGGGCGTTCAGCCTCCCCAGTGGCCTGTCGCCGCAGGCCAAGTGTCTGATCAGCTGCATGCTGAGGAAGGCGCCTGCGGAGAGGCTGAAGGCGTCCGAGCTGCTGATGCACCCCTGGCTGACCAACCCTTGCCTGCAGCAGCACAACGGGCTCAAGACGCACCACAGCCAAAACGCAGCGGCGCCGCACAAACAGGGGGACGAAGACCAAGTGGTGCCGACATGGACAGAGAAACAATAAAACTCCTTTACAGTCACTGTACCTGCACACATGTGGGAACCTGCAATAACACGCTGCCTGGCCAAAAGTCAAACAGTTAGCTCACAACCGGAACGCGGTTCCATTTTGATACGTTTATGCAACGGGACACAATTTACTTCTACTCAGAGTTGCATTACTTATACTCTTAGTTTTTTTTTTGTTTTCTCACCAATACTTATCATTAATGATGAAAGACAGCGAAGGCCCGGAAAAGGTTTCTTTAGCTAGTCACACAGTCTGAGCCGGATGAATATTATTGTGCAATTTAAAAGAAACGAACATTGATGGAAAAAAGGTTACATTAGTATGATAAGTTAGTCAGCTAATCTTCTTTTTTTTTTTAATTTTTAAGGGTTGTTTAAGGACTCAAACTACATGACCTTTTTCGTTGCTCTTCAGTTTTTATGCAGACAAAACCAAATTGTTTATTTCCCTCAGATCTCCCAAATATCTTAAACTTTCAGATTACAGTAAGTCAAGATTTCTTTTGAATCATATAACTTTATTCATTCCACTGATCTCCCTAAATGTTTTTTTTTTTTTTTTTTTGCTTGATGCAGACCCATAATTTCATCTGCCTGATATAAGTTATGTCGTTATGCGTCTGCTTCCATAACTTGGTTTAATATTACTTAGCATTATTTCCCTAGGGGAGACTCTCCATCGTTTTCTGTGTCAAACTGAGAACTGTCACTGTCTTTTGGGGCCAGGCAGTGTGTAAAAAAACAACAACAGCAACTAAAACCTTTTTCCCACTTCGAGGCTGAAACATTTCTCTTACAGTGAAATTTTATTTTTTACAAAAACATGCTTACATGAAGTGATAAACACTACCAGTGGTATGATCCTGGATTACTTGAACCTCGGGTGCCTTCGTCTGTCTGTGTGGGGCGGTGGGTCGGCTTTAGCCCCGCCTCTCTCAGACAGAGTAGTCTCACATGACGACTCACTGAGACAAACCTGCATTTTCCTCTTTCTGGTCGTTTGTGCCGCAGCTAATCTCCCATAAGTGATGTTTTTTATTAGCTCCAACAACGTGGGAGGAGTTTTCAGCTTTGCTCCTGCAACTCGTGCAGCGAGGAAACCTTTAGTATATTAAGCCCGATTTGTCTGCTGTTGGCAGATTTTTTTTTTTTTTTTTTTTTTTATGGATAAAGAAGGTATTTGCAGAGATAAACCAAAACAGACTTTACTTGTTGTATAAGTAGTTTTCTTTTTTCTTTTCCATGACTTATATTTACATTTGGTAAGATATTTCTGTGTATTAAAGAAAACTTTGCAAAAAAATAAATTGTCTATTGGAAATTTGGCCCAACACAGAAAAAGGTTGGTATTTTAAAAAGCAAATGGTCGGTTACACTTGTAAACAATAAGTGATGAGCTTGTTAATGTGTTTAAGTTTCTTTTGCCAACTTTTAAAATGAGCTTCAGCCTTATCTAACTGATGTTAGTTGAAGGTGTTGAGGGAAATTGCCTGAATCTATCACAGACTCCAGAAGCCTCAAGAGGAAGAACTTGTTTCAGGTGTTTACATTTATGCATCCTGGTGGGGATCGTTCCGACGGCGGTTCACTGTTTCAAAGACAGCAGAACAATGAATTTAACTAATAGTTTTAGTTTTCTGATAATGGTATTTTTTTTACTTAGATTTATTTAAAGGAGGAAAATTGTATTTGCCAATTACCCCAAAAGTCACTTTTAGCGGCACAAAACAAATATTTTATTTGATCGGGTCACAGCGATAACAATTTCAAAAGAATATGTTTTTTCCTTAAACCTCCAACATAAACATCTGTTTTGGAGCATTTTTTACAGTGCAGATTGCAAGACCAACCTGGAATAGATTAGCCATTTAATTACATTTCAGGACTACGGGGAGAGATTCTAAGCACTTGTTTAAAAAAAAAAAGTAAAATACTACAACAATGATTTTGTATTATCTGAAGAATAAATTCTCACTCGGTTTGACCTGCTTCACCTGTGAACAATGGTAATAAAAGAAAAACTGGCTTTAACCCTGCAAACAGGGTCCAATTCATACCTCAGTTGTAAGACTAAATAAAGGATGTTGAAAGTGTTCTGGTCTCAAAATGAGTCTTTTGATAATTTTGTTCACTGCTGTTACCAATACAAAGGTGTAAAAATGTCTCGATTGTTCTGTTTAACATTTTTTTCAAAACCTGAGGACAGCAATGGGCCATTTAGTATCAAATATGGTTCTAAAAAGTAAATTTTTAAAAACCCCACACACACATACACAAAAATATTCATGATACTGTTCCTATGGCTCCAAGTGCTTTTATTCTAGTGGCACCTTTGTTTAAAGTGGACTGACAGAAAACAGGGTTGAGAGAGAGGGGGAAGAGATGCAGCAAAGGTCCACAGGCGGGAGTCGGACCTGGGACGGCGGCGCCAAGAACCAAGGCCTCTGGGTTGCATGTACTACCCCTGTGCTGCCACCACACCCAGGGTCCAAGTCCTTTTAATAAAGATGTCAGGAAAAGTGACGTTCTTGTCAGGTTCCTACACACACTGCAAGTCAGCTGGTAACAAAAAAAAACTACAAAAACCTTTTCCTTGGTTAGAAAGGTAAATTTGACAGTTTGCAAATGTGTTAGATCCCAAAAGACTGTTGTTTTTTCTTCATACAGAAGCCCGTATAAAGGTTTTGTAGTTGATAAGCTACAAGCCCCATGTCACCTAAACATTAATATTCAGGCTGACTACCCTCACACACAACCCAACTATCAGTACCCACTGTCACTCTATCCTGAAAGCATTACAAAAAAAACCCCATAAACCTCTATATAATAAAGAAACCGGAAAAATTATGAGAAGTGTGGCCGATCCAGCACAATATCGGACCCTGAGGTGCCAAAAGTGTAGAAGTATAGATACCAGAGTTTAAAAATACTTCTGTAGACGTATAAGTAACAACTCAAACCTTGTACTCAAAAGTATAAAAGTACTGGCTTGGTAAAACTGGCGTTAAACTAAAATTAATTTAAGTTTTTTTAAAAAGGCCACAGATACAAAAGCTTAGACCCCCCCCCCCCCCCCCCTGCAAAAAAAGGCCAAGATTACAATAATTGACATTGAAAACATTTGGGATTGACTGTTTCACCCACATATATGTCCACTGAAAAACTATTTAATATGATACAAATATTAAAGGGTCATATAGGTGCAACACTGAAGATCAACATGGTTTTCATGGAGCACAAAATCTGATTTCTGATTGCTTATAAGTTTAGGTGCAAAAAGTCAAACTCCAGAGACATAATAAACCTTTTACTCATTGGAAACCTTCCAAGTGCAGCAACAGGAATAGATGAGGGCAACAGATGGAAGATAACAAAACTGGACATGAAAATGAGTGCATTACCCTCTTTGATTACCCTTGTAGTGTTGTCTGTATACATTAGACAATGTTGTCAAAATTAATTATTAATCAAAGTAATTAATCAAAAAAAAAATTAACTAAAGGAAAATAACTAATAATCCTAAAAATGCTATGTTATTCTTGTTTTATTCCTCTTTTATGTTTTTGTTGGGGCATTTAGCAAACAACTTGGTACAGTGCTGCCTCCAACCACAATTAAAATCATTCTGTTCAGTTAGCGCTATTTGAATATCTGGATATTTTCTTTGACAAACCAGAACGAAAACAAGCTGAAATAACATTGAAGTAATCAGGCTATTTTCAAAATGTAAGGAGTAGGAAATACAGATGATTGCATGTAAGGAGTCAAAGTAATAATTGATAATTACTCCAGTAAAGTATAAATAACCAACATTTCTACTTAAGGTAATGAAGTATTTGTACTTAGTTACTTGACAGCTCTGATCGGATCTAGTTGACCTGATTCTTGGACCGGATACCGAGCTTAGGCCGTCAAGTCTAGACTTCATGGTCCCAGGTTGCTAAAGTTGACATTTTGGTTTATTTTACTATGATCATTTTAACTAATACCCCCAAACAACTGTACATATAAATAATAAAATATACATAATCTCCTAAAGTGCACATAAACAGATTATTTGAATAGATTACATTTTTCTCAATTTGGAAGACCACCTAAATGTTAAACATACCGGTGGGGCTTGTTGCAGAAGTCAGCGGTCAATCTGTTGCTGCAGAGCAAGCGCTTCAGTGAACTGCTCAGCACCAAAATGTATTATTGTGCAAGCATTTATAACAGCAGATTATAGGCTGGATTGTTAATTACAGTAACAAATAAGCTGTACAGAGCTTCAGCAGACATCAGGAGAGCTAAACTGGATCACAGGATGCTACTTTCATAACCTCTCTCTGCCGTGGTTCATGAAGCATATGAAATAGTGGCAACCTGTTGGATAAGTTTGAACAATTTAGGAATATTTGCAATGTGAAAAATATAAAAAAAAGAGACTGCTAATCGTGCTTATAGTGCTAGTTACTAACAAAGTTGGGAAAAATCAGTTTAATGTCTCCATCACATGTTTTTGATTTCTCGAAAACACCCAATGTCGTGTCGTCTCTGGTGCTGAATAATTAACGAGTGTTCAGTGGGGAAACGGCTTAATTTGCAGAGCAATTTTATTCTGAAAGGGAGAACAAGTGTGGGAAAAAGAAAACTGGCTAACAATATACTACAAAGTTCCAATTTTCTAATAAATATATAGTTAAACAGTAATTCATAACAAAGGGACGAGCAGCGTCGGTTAAAGTTTCTTTTTTCAATTAAATTGTCGAAGAATCCAAATAAACATTTTAGTTTTCTGTTTGTTGATAGGTTTAAAAGTTGTGCGCTGTTTTTAAACCTTCCTATGGTTAGAAGAATGAGCGAGGACTTATTATTACAGCCGGTTCACCTCTGAAGCACATGTGACACAAAAACAAAAAAAAAACAGGTAGCAATGCTTACTTAAGGCTTCAGTTCAATCATTTAATTTTTTTTATTTAATTAAATCAAAAACCAGAATGATTCCTTTGTCCCAGTCTGATACTTCGGTCAAAGCTCAGCTCCGATCCATAGTTTCTGTCAAATGTTCACGTCAGATGAGTGTTTACCAGAAAGACTTCTGACCTAATCATAAATCTGAATTCTCTCGTCAGTCTGGAAGCAGTCCTTCACATTTGTTACAGGAGTCACGGATGGACTCAGCAGCACAGCAGCGGGTTAGGAGGCGGTGTCCGTGTCCATGTCGTCGGTGTCATCGCCCTCAGAGCGGCAGATCTCCTCCAAGGCCAGCTCTGGTAAACACAGAAACAATCCAGGTGAGATGCAGGCAGCCAAATACAATCTGATGTGTTTTAAATGGTTTTCATTCAAGGACAGACAGCATTTAGTGGCTCTTGGTTTCTACAGAATAATCTGTAAATAAATAAGATGCTTTCTAGTTGCAAAATGATGAACAGGGACAGTTTGCTGAAATGCAAACCAGTGAACTACTGCTAGGCTTGTCCCACAATCTCAGGCTGAATTCCTCTTGAGAGAGCAAAGGCTACACGTGTTTCTGTACAGGCACCTTCACTGTCACTCAGCTCAGGGATCTTGCTCAATGTTTCTCGCACTGCAGGGATCATCTGGTCGTACATGTGCAGCACCGGCCTGCAGCTTTCAGAGAAGCTCCTGTGATGCTGCAGCAGCCAGTGCAGGAACACCAGACAGTTCCTGAGGAGCGACACGGCCGGGCTGCTCCAGCAGGACGCTAAAGGAAAGGACACAAAGATTATAAGGACTCGTTTAAGAAAGTCCGATTCCTTTTTTTCCCCCCCTCCCAAAACTTACCCGATGTTTGTTCTTGAGAGCCACGAAGAGCCAGCCACTGACGATGGATAATTATCACAACTACCTGAACCAGCTGTGAAGAAACCAAGAATATGGTGAGGAAAAATGAATCTGGAGCGGCACCAGAGCTCAGGGCGAGAGGCGTTTACCTCAGCGTAACACTGGCAGGGGCTCTGCTGGTTGTTTGTCCAGACCTCGGTCCTCTGAGTTACTCTGCACAACAAATGCACGACCTGAAGAGCAACAGGGAAAGGATAATGAACGCTAAATATTAGCTGGGATTTCAGCAGGGCTCCTACACGTTTTTCACTTTAAATCTATTTACTTTAAATAAAAATAACTCATTAAATTTTGTACCACGGGGGAAAAAAAAAAAAAAAAAAAAAAAGAAGGAAGACACAAGAAAGGAAGGAACCATAAATTCTAATTTCCCCAAATGTTACCACAAGTTACCAGTAAGACGACATCTACTGGGAAATACTTCCCACGTCCTTATATGGAAATAGAAATCTGTCTGTGTCACCTGCAGGTCCAACAAAACCAAGTCTGTAGGTGTTGCTTGGGTGTCTGGTCTGGTCCTGATCAAATGAAACAACTTCAGGAAAATGCAAGCATCTGCAGCCAAATGGAGAAGAAAAGGAAACAAATATAACAGTTTCTTTCATAAAATGGAGGTTTATTTTTAAGAGAAAATAAATGACTGGTCAACAGTGGTTACCGAGTGTAAAGGTGCCCTCAAACAGACCTAAACTGTGAGCTTATGTGGTATTCTTGTTTAAACGGGGAAGCGTCTCACCGTGCTGGGAGCAGAGCTCCTTGGCTAGCGTCCGATGGTTGGACATGTGTGTGAGAACGGAGACGCACTCAGAAACCGTCTGCACCCTGGTGTCTTGTGACAAACACAGACACACCATGTGAAACACACACTGCAGCCTGGGAAAAGAAAAAGAAACCAGAAACACGACTGAAGCAGAATTTTATAAATATAGGAAGTTGATATGAAAGCAAACAAACACTGACGAGGTTCAGACCGAGCTGCACAGCTGGTGTTTACTATGGAGACAAAATAAAACTAACCTCCAAAGCCTAACCTACTGGATGAAGAAATGATCGAGCCAATGAGTTCATTTATGTGTGATGGACTTCAGCAACAAACAATAGAGATTTTATTGTCCCTCAGTAGAAAAGGGGGTTCAAACACACTGAGAAGCCAGCTGGTGAGCAGAACTGGACGGATTTTTCAGTCTGAAATCGGAAAAAAAATCGGAAAAAATCTGGTCTTATTCTGATCAGTGAAGACGCTAGGCAAAGTAGGATGGATAGATGCAACTTTTAGACAGAAGTGCAGATACAAACAATTCTGTAAACTTTCTTTCCCCATACTTGAAAGGCGATGTAGAAACCTTGTGAACTCCAGAAAGTTCTCCGTTAATGTTTTGCCTCCAAGCAATCAGAAAAAAAAGAAAGCATACAGTCTTCACATTTGTACAATTTATTTTTAACTTAATTCATTCAATGCTTGTTTTGATATTTTATCCTGGGTTTAGTAAATTAGTTTCATTACGAATACAAATCTCTCTCTTCTGAAATTCCCAGATCCATCGCCTCCCCTGTGGAGCCGACTGGTTCAGAAAAAGTTTTCTTTCTGAATGATACAATGGCGGGACATTCCCATGCTCTACCTATCAGAAGCTTACAAAGAAATAAAATACTTATTTGGGCTTTCCCAAATTGCTTAAATGCATAATATTGGTCTGTGTAAATATCTAATTATGAAGAGAGTAACAGCATTTTCTCTAAAAAAAATCCTCTCTTATTATTTTGCCACTCAGCAAATAGAAATTACTTTGGTAACCCAAAATGATCTAAAATAGGAAACAGGACTTTTGGTCTGGTTTAATGTCAAATATGTGAGCTGTTCTTTTCTAAACTCTATGTAAACACCTTGTTTCAACTGCATCACGCAATCATGTGGGAAAATAACCCATAAATCTCACTTATAAACCCATCAACCTCTATATTGTAAAGGCAAGGTTTAATATAATATATCAATATAAATGATTGTGTTTAATAGTTGGACATGTGCACTGTGGCTAATTTGGCTGATGTAAATGTACCTGTCACAATGAGAGGGCGGCGTCCTTTTTACGAGGACACACACCGTCTGCAAAGCATTAAGGGCCAGCTTCTCTTTGTGAGCGCCGTTACCGCTGAGACGTACGTCACACAACCGGAGCAGTGATGCCAGCAAGGCATTCTGGGAGCAAAGACCCACGTTTGCTTCATAGTGATCATCCTACAAACAGATGACAGACATCCCGTATTAAAGAAAAGCAACTGAAGTATAACTTTTCGTTAAAACGACGCTTTTTACACGCACCTTGCCTGTTGTCTGGTTCGTCTTCAACAACACCGCTTTAACCACCTGAAGAGGAGTATGAATATTAACGTAGTCCATTGAAAAAAAAAAAAAAACTCAATTATAAATAACCAAAATCTGCCTATAAGTTTATCTCATGCACTCTTGTGTCATCACCTCGTCACTTCTGGACAAAAGTAGGTAAAGAAGCTTGAGTGCAATCAAGCCAACGTCCTCCACAGTGAAGCCTGTGACACCAGCCTCGTCCACTCTCCCCAGCGCAGGAGACACGGCTGGGGCTGCTGGGACTGAGCTGCTAGTGGACGATTCTGACCCAGGAATGCCAGTGGAGGAGGAGGAGGAGCGACGCGAGTCCAACGTGCAACAGAGCTGGGAAAGATGAAGGTCTAACAAAGGGAGGAGAAAGACGGCTCCTGGACACGACCTGCACAAAAAAGACGTTTCACTTAGAGGAGTGTTTAGCAATATGAAAAACAGAGAAATGCTGTCACTCAGCATAAGGCCTAGAGGTTAAAAGCAAAACTGAATAGTGAGCTGGAGTAATCCTGTAGCCTTTGCAGGAATATTCTGATCACAGTTATGATCTCAATGCTGCTTTTACAACATTCCACCACAAGAGGGCGCCGTTGTCCACAGAATGATTCAGTTGCCTCGTCTTTTGTGGTTCAAGACCCTTCAGTTTGTTCACAGCCAGTTTATTATATCTTTCTGAAAGGTCCAAATCTGTCAGACTACCTGTTATTTGTGTTGCAGACTGTGCTTGTTGTTTGACTCTGACTCAGCATGTTGAGTCCGGTTGCAGCCAGGCTTTGGACCAAACTCAGGGGAGCTCTGGGGGCTCCAGCAGCGCTGCCACCATCTAGGGGATCAGAGGGGAGCTGAGGGCCGGTCGACAGCTGACTGAACACGCAGCAACATGAAACAACAAATTACCAGTTAGGATTACATGCTCGTAGCAGAAGGGGGACAATTTATACTTGCCATACTGTTACTTAAAGATTAAGCTGCTTGCAATATTTCTTCAAACCTTCATTTCTATCCAAGAAATTGGGAGTGTCAGAAGAATGTACAGGACATGTCATGCATGCAGGGTTTAACCTGAGTTTCATCATTTTTCAGATGATATGGATATAATACAGAACATTTTTCTAACCACCAAACATTAAATCCTGCATTTTTCCCTCTGAAACTGTTGCTGTCCGCGATTTCTCTAAAGCTTCTACAACTCTGTAATGTGGAAGTTGTATTATTTCGTTTACCTGAATTCAGCCGCACTCATTGACAGCAGGTGGGAGAGGCCAAGGCTGCAGAGATGCGACGGCTGCAGCAACAGCTCGCCAAGCAGGACGCCATCTAAAGGACAACACAGAACCACACACCGACTGAAGGGGAGTCATGATGTACTGGCTCATCTCAGTTACTTAGAACATAATCAAATATGTCATTTATTTTAGTAATTTACTTTAAAACTGGAACTGATATTGTATAGATTCATTACACATGGAGCGACATATTGCAGCAAGCCTTTTGATGACACTGGCTTACAGCAAATGAAAAAAAAAATCTAATTTCAAATAATAAATTAGATCATCTTATAGAAATATCTAAAATGATAGAATATAAATCCCTCTGTGTGTAATCGTATGGGAAATGTTGACAGCGTAAGTGTTTCACTTTTGGAAAAGAATTACTAAAAAGGTACATAGCCACGTTATATGCTTATAAAAAAAACTATTTGATCATGATAAAATAACGTTATATAATCCAAGCCTCCATCTTGATAGTTTTATGATGGTCCTCAAATGTGGATAAAAATAAGCCCAGCACTGGTCGCATTGACCAGATATAATCAGAAGTGGCGCCATCTACCAGCAGTATCGCAGAACTATCATAATGCTAATAGCCGTTAGCCGCTTACTTGTTTTAACCCTTGGTAAGCATGTGCAGTGTTGTACTTCCTCTGTTAATAGAAATAAACACGTAAGGCGCTTTATTTACTAACAAACTGAACTAATATGGCAGCAGGACGTGATAATCTTTCATAAAAACTTTTTATACAACCGTGCGCTACTGACGTATAAAAAAGGCAAATAACGTGGCCATGCACCTTTAAACTATTATTTCAGTTTATAAAGAGGCGCCTGCAAATGCTACACACTCAGCTGGTTCAATCATATCTGTATAATATGATTGAATTTGACGTTGTAAAGTGCCTTGAGATGACATGTTTCATGAATTGGCACTATATAAATAAAATTGAATTGAATTCTGCTACATTGAATAGTAGGGTATGGTTTTAGCTGACAGACCTCCTCTACTTTATTTTAGACGATGCTTTATCATCATGATGCTTTATTATTTTAGTACCTTCCATAACCCAATTAACCTGGACTTGGAGCAGCATATAATGTCCTGCAAGAACCGTGATTGGCACAACTATAGCCGTCTTCATCAAACACAGACTGCAGTGTCCTGAACGACACGGATGAAGGACAAAACGGGGGACAACCATAATAGAGTTGTACCCCATGAAATGCAGATGATGGATGAAGTTATATTGCTCTAAAATTGGGCCTCTGTATCAAAATTGGCCTATTCTTACCCAACTCAGATTGGTATCAGAGACAAAAACCCTGATCAAGACATCCCAAATTAACACAGTTAAGGGATGCCCGACAAATTAATTTGGCCTAGTATCACAATTAAAATATATTTACAAAAATCCCCATAGATGCCAACATAATTAGATGCTTATAATTTCTCATCACGTTCTGCATGGGTAGCACAGCTGTGTCACGTAACTAAAAAGCAACAAATTCAAATTTGGTCAGGAGTCCTTCAGAAAACCTTTGTGCTGCCTCCGTGCAGGTCCAGAAGACAGGAAGGGGTCTGGATAAGATGTTTCCAGTCCATCGCCAGCTCTGCTGCTTGATCTGCCGTCTGCTGCTGCGGCACAAAAACAAGAGTTTGACTGGAAGCAGGGAAAAGGCAAAGGTGTCATGTTTCAGGATCTTTACGACATTCCCACAAGTCTCGAGACTGACCATCTCTCAGAGTTTTTACTGGCTTCGTTCGGCAGGAGATCTCGGCTCCAAATTCCTCCTTGGTGATAAAGCCGTTTCCGATTGGAGAGGAAGAGGAACTGCCACTCGCTTGATGCATCTGGGTGAGAGTGCTGAGTACTTTAGGGCTAAAAATAAAAGAGAGAAAAACAGGAAAGTGGGCATTCTCATTTTGGGTGAGCAGAAAAACTCATCTGTTAATAAGTCACATATCGATAAGAAGTGCTCATAACTTTGGAGCTGAGCTCCCAAAACAATAAAAAGGGCTGAAATGTCATGACTGAATACAAGAAATTAACAAGATTCCTTAACATGCAGCTACAGAACATGAAACTTCAGCATAAAATATGCTGCTGTTAAAGTGGGGGATGCCAACCTATTCCTAGCCAGAGGAGATGCTGTCTTGTTTTTGTCCGAACTGAGAAGTTTGGTCTTCATCTCATGGATTTCTGCTTCTTTGAACTGGAGCTCCGACTGCAGAGATTGAAGCTGTGCAGAGAAGACGTGTCAGAGCGGCCGTGAAGGATTATCAGCGCTGTATGTGCGTGCGTCCATGTCCTTTACAGCCGTACCTTCTTATTGAGCTCCTTCTCCCTGTCACTCTGCTCCTTCTGCCGCTGAGTCTCCAGCAAAACCTGGTTTTGTCTCTGAGCTTCTTTTTCTTGTTGAGTCGCTTTTAGAGAGTCCCTCAGGACACGGATCTCGCCGCTTTTCAACAGAATCTCCTCTTCTACCTCCTTTAACTAATAACACACACACACACACACACAATTTAACACACAACTCACATTTAGAGCCTAAAATACAAACCATTGCACTGCTCAGGTCTTTATATATATATATATATATACTCTTTTAAAAAGGAGTAAAGCAGATGCTGCATTGCAATTCAACAAGCTGCAGCTTCTCTGTGATTCATTTTGGAAATTTGATTAAAATTAACACAGTTTTCTTTAACAGCCTGCCATCTATGTCACTTAGCTTTGCTAGAATTTTTAAGCATACATTGTGACAGTGGTGCAGGAGCTAGGGAGTTTTTCCTGCAATTGGCTGGTTGCTGGTTCGAGCCCCGTGGCGCCGATTTTGTCAGCCTCGCCTCTGTCAGTCTGCCCCAGGGCAGCTGTGGCTGCTAACATAGCTCACCACCGTCAGGGTGTGAATGTGTGAATGACTGTAGTATAACGGTGCATTTCTTTTGCCTCGGAGATCGGAACTCACGATACGCAGATTACGTTATCTCCGCCTTTTTGTGCTCCAGTTTCCCCTCTGTCTGACAGTAGGAAGACACATGTAACGCTTGCCATGTTGTCAAAAAAATAACTAGGACAATAACGCTGTTCTAGGCGGTATTTTGAGAAAATTAATAGAGCTGAAACATCTCGTAGAACCGGCTTTAGGGGCCGTTCCAGCTAAATTTTCCGACCTGGAGGACAAATGGAACGCACTATAAAGCACTTTGGGGTCGTCAGACTAGTTAACGCGCAATACAAGTACAAGCCATTAACTAACCATTTATTACCCAAACGGAAAATGGTGCACAAACTATATGTGTAAATATTAAGGCAACACGTGGGGGACTCAAAGAGAAAGGCTGCTAGATATAAGACAAACATTGTATTGCAACATTAACTTGCAACTTTGTTAAAACCCGAATTCCAGCGAATCAGCTAGTCTCACCTTCCTCTTAAGCTCTGCATGCTGGGCCTCCAGAAGCCTGTAGGAGTCTTCTCTGTCTGACCCGAACTGCTGCTGCATGTTATCTGAACACACACAACAAAAACACGCTTTGTCCACTGCTGCAATACAAACTAGAACAGACTAAACTTTACTGACTAGGAAACCTCTCCCTTTATACACTCTACATTTCCTCGTGGAGCTCTTAGCACTCGTAGTTCTGCCCTCATTACTTACTCTTACTTTTAGATCTTCTGCATTTTTCCAAGCAACACATTTTTACAATCTGTGCTTCTTATTTGCTGCTGTTACCAGGCTGGATGTTTATTACACACCTTAACATGATTAAATTTATGGCAAACATGACACCAAAACAACAGAGCTTTCCCAATGCCATTAGAAAGGCAACCAGCTGTGATGAAAATTGCTGAAATGTCCAAATTATAGTGAGAAAAACAAAAATACTCTGTTAAAACTGTGCAAAATTGTATGAGAAGGCAAAAGAAACGTCAAATCCAAAAGAAATTAAGCAGCTAAAAATGGAGGTGGATTCAAGCATTTCAATTAATCAGGTTGAGCCATGTAATTTTAATTTAAGTCCATAAATTATTTCTGCCCTTAACTCACCAAGCTTTCCCCTGCCGTCTTTTGCAGCGTTTCCTCTGTACGCCCCAGACTTGTTCTCTTTGCTCTGGTTGGTTGCAGATCTGTTTTGCCCTGGAGAGGATGGCCAGGTGGACCCACGCGCTTGGTCCTTCGGTTTGGATACGGGTTTAGACGCCGGCGCCGATAATGCCGAGGTGAAGGCCTGCGAGGCGATGACGTCTATTTCATCCAAGTCATCCTGGGTGAATTCGTCGTCATCTCCAAAAGGGTCATCCAAGCCGACTGCTGTCACAGAATCCTGGTTTAGGCCTCGGAAACGCTTTGTGGGTGGGCAGTTCATGCTGTGAGGAGCAAAGGAGCAGATGGGGTAACCAACTGGAGCCTTACACAGACTTCTGAATGTCATCATCCGTCGGTTCGCCATCTATTACTTACATTTATCAGTTAGCGGTATAAACCACATTTAAGGATGTGGCACCCTTTTTCACTAAATATTAGATGTAATAGATCCTGGAAAATATCCAAGTTCCTACAAAGACATAAAATAAAACAATAAAAATAACAAATAGCAATTGATTTTGCCATTTTAACATCTGCAGTATCTCCTTTGCAAACGGTCACTTCGATGGAATATTTATTAGGATATATTTTATGTGTCAGGCATTCACATTCTAAATATCAATACTATATTTAGTCAGTTGTTGGGACTCTGTCTGACCTTAATGCCCACACTTGATGTTTACCTCACAGAGGGTGATAGAGGACTTTAACCGGTAAGAAAAAGTGTCAGGCAAATGTGGGTTAATAGTAATCAGTATTATTGCAAATTTTCTGCAATATATCAAAATTTCATATTTTTCTGATTTCTCTAAATAATAACAATCACCTACTGCATGAATGCAGTTATTGACCTGCTGCTGAGAACAGCAGCAGGTCAATAAGTTCCGGTTGCTGATAACATTGGTTGTTTGTAAAAAGATGTGTAAGGATACACATAACTAATGTAAAAAGTAGAGCCTTGAAAAAACATTATATACACAGGGAAATATAATTTGCAAATTAGTCACAGAAGGCAAACATTAAAAAAATATTTTGGGCTTCCTGTCATTATTGCACATCCAACTTTAATATCTTGTATAACTTTAATGATAATAATCTGAAACTATCCCCTGATCTTTTATGCAACACTGTCTCTCTAAACTATAATTTAGAGACAAACCATCTCTGCACAAAGTCTCATGCCATTCCAATACTTCAGTATACAATGCACATTACACTTTTTCTTACAGAATAATTAAGAATAAAATGTCTAACACTGGGTTTAAATGTTCACATATCTAAATTTTGGTTGGGTCTTTCTTATTTTGCAAATTATCTTTCATTCAAAATACAAAACATATCAAAGCATCCAACAAAGTATCAGTATATTAGAAGCAATTTGTTTACAAGTCACATGCTGCAAAGAAAGAAAGAAAAACATCCCATTTCCAGTGATAACATGAATAAAACATTCAGAATATTTTAAAGTTGTACTTTCAAGAAAACACATTGTGTGTTAATGAAGGAGGGCAGGGCAATATATCAAGATTTTTTTTAAATAGAGATTTTGTAAAAACAGATAAGTTGAGACTATATTGTTTATATCAATATGGTCTATGTTGTGTATAATTATACTTTTATGTAATCCAATAGGTTATATTTCAGCCGTTTCTCATATCCATTTGTTAAAACAATGTGCCTGTGAGACATTTGGGATTAAACTTTGATTCAGAGATGAGTTTTTATAGTTACTTTATGAAAAGAAAAACATATCAAGATAAATTTCACAATAGTATGCCTGATCCATAGCGCCCAGCCCTATAATGAAGAGGGAGTCAATGAAAAGCAAATGTATGCCATATGCATAATTGGCCACATCCATGTCCAGATTCCATCAAAAATGAGACATAATTGATTTCTTATTTGTATAGTGGACAATTTTTCTGGAAATGTAGGTAAGAAATGCCCAAGTCACATTTTGAATAACTGCGCATGTGCAAGACCATCCTACCAAACGAAGGTGAGCGCTTCACATTGCCTGGCATGTGGAACAACCAATAAAGATGATCCCCCCAGGAACTCAAAGCCGAAAAAGGTTGTCCACTGTACCTTTAAATGTTGTTTGTGGCGACAATATAATATTCAGCATTAATAAATCTGACCTTGTGGCAGGCAAAAGGGACAATTACCTTACATTTATTCAAACCATTAAAACAGCATTATTGAAAACTCCCCTGTTGAACATTTGATAATATCCTAAAATGCTATAGGAGACTAAACAGTTTTGCATGATTTTGGGCAACAAATGATCAAAGGTTTCAATGAAAAACATACAGTCATGGCCAAAAGTATTGAGAATGACACAAATATTATATTTCCACATGATCTGCTGCCCTCTGGTTTTCGTGTGTGTATGTCAGATGTTGTACGAGAAACAATTGCAATCATATTATGAGTAAGCTTTTAATGACAGAATGAGTTAATGCAGCAAGTCAATATTTGCAGTTTTGACCCCTCTTCTTCAGGACCTCTGCAATTCTCCCTGGCATGCTCTCAATCACTTTCTGGACCAAATCCTGACTGATAGCAGTCCATTCTTGCACAATCAATGCTTGCATTTTGTCAGAATTCCTAGGTTTTCGTTTTTCCACCTGTCTCTTGATGATTGATCACAAGTTTTCAATGGCATTAAGATCAGTGGAGTTTCCAGGCCATGGACCCAAAATCTCTATGTTTTGTTCCGTGAGCCAGTGAGATATCACCTTTGCTTTATTGCAAAGTGCTCCATCATGCTGGATCATCATTTTGTCCTCTAATCCTTGTTACGTCAACTGTTATTTGTATCCTATACAACTGTCTTCCGTTTATTTCATTATCCCATCTAATTTTCCATATCTTCTTGTTTTCTGTCCAAACTATACTTTTACCTTCAGATTTTGATAACTTTACCGGCATATCAATGTCTTCTTTTTTAATAGCCTCCTTAGCCAACCTATCTGCTCTTTCATTTCCCAAAATGCCTACATGAGCAGGAGTCCAAAAAAAATTACATTTTTATTTTGTTCACATATTCTATAATAAACAGCCATAATCTCATAATATATTTTGATGATTCTTCGTACATCCCTTTTCTATACTTAATAATGCTGATAATGAATCACTACAAATTATTATTTTCACCAAACTGCTCTTGGACGGTTGGGAGAAGTTGCTCTCGGAGGACATTCTGGTACCATTCTTTATTCATGGCTGTGTTTTTAGGTAAGACTGTGAGAGAGCCGACTCCCTTGACTGAGAAGCAACCCCACACATGAATGGTTTTAGGATGCTTTACAGTTGGCATGAGACAAGACTGGTGGTAGCGCTCACCTCGTCTTCTCCGAACGAGCTGTTTTCCAGACGTCCCAAACAATCGGAAAGAGGATTCATCAGAGAAAATGACTTTACCCCAGTCCTCAGCAGACCACTCCCTGTACCTTTTGCAGAATATCAGTCTGTCCCTGATGTTTTTCCTGGAGAGAAGTGGCTTCTTCGCTGCCCTCCTTGAGACCAGGCCTTGCTCCAAGACTCTCCGCCTCACAGTGCATGCAGATGCACTCACACCTGCCTGCTGCCATTCCTGAGCAAGCTCTGCACTGCTGGTAGCCCGATCCCGCAGCTGAAACACTTTTAAGAGACGGTCCTGGCGCTTGCTGGTCTTTCATGGGCGCCCTGAAGCCTTTTTGGCAACAATGGAACCTCTCTCCTTGAAGTTCTTGATAATGCGATAGATTGTTGACTGAGGTGCAATCTTTCTAGCTGAGATTCTCTTTCCTGTTAGGCCATTTTTGTGCAGTGCAATGATGACTGCACGTCTTTCTTTAGAGATAACCATGGTTCACAGAAGAGAAACAATGATGCCAAGCACCAGCCTCTTTTTAAAGTGTCCAGTGGGGTCATTCTTACTTAATCATGACATATTGATCTCCAGCCCTGTCTTCATCACCACCCACACCTGTGTTAATGGAGCAATCACTGAAACAATGTTAGCTGGTCCTTTTAAGGCAGGGCTGCAATGCCGGTGAAATATGGTTTGGGGAATAAAGTTCATTTTCTAGGCAAATATTGACTTTGCAATTAATTGCTGTTACGCTGATCACACTTTATAACATTCTGGAGTGTATGCAAATTGCCGTTATAAAAACTGAAGCAGTGGACTTTGTAAATATTAACATTTGAATCATTCTCAATACTTTTGGCCATGACTGTAGATAACGACATAAATAACACGCTCTTATTTAAACATGGTTTTAATGTTGTTTTAGATTAAAATGTTTGTTTTGACATCCTCTGAGAATGCTAACCTAGCTATTGAGAAGCATATAATTCCACTTAAAGAAAAACTTGTTGATAAGGTGAGCTTTACTTGAAGCACCTCGGCTCAACTTCCAAGTTAGAAAACTGCCAGATGAAAGTCAAAAGTAAACATTTTTTAAAGTAATCTTGTTGATGGCTGCTTAACATTAGTTGTCAGGCAGCTTAATACAAATCAGGTGTCATTTTAAGATAGAAAGGACTAGACATCAGAACGAAGGAGCTCTCCACATCCTAACACTTGTTTTCTTTAATCTTAGTTTTTAATTTATTTATTAAATACACAAACTGTGCGCATTGTTAAAAGCCGTGTGCGCTTGTTATGAGTAGTTACCTCGTCTCTTGGTGTCACTGCTGCAGCGTTGGTCGCTCCTCGGAATCTAACTATCGTGGTTTCAATGGGAGGTTAGCCTGCTAAGCTAATAAGGCTAACGCTATCACAACAGTGTGTAAATATCTTGTAACGAGTAATTTAAAAAGATGCTTCTGGAGCCAACACGTTTCACAACTGTTGCTGAAGTAAGTTATACTAATAATACTTTAATTAAAACAGTAAAACTGAAGACAAACAACAAGAAGTCGCGGAAGGGGCGCCCCTGAATCTAACCAATCACAACACATTTTGGACTACCTGACCAATCGTTGCGTTTGTCCTCTACGAGGCCCGACTGAAGACAAACTGTACTAAACGCGAATATAATATAATCGAATAGAATCGATATTACAAGGGTGGCGGGACCAGCTCTCTCAGTTATATCACTCTGGGCGGGACCAGCGCCATAAAAATAAAATAAGATATAATTAGCTGCAAGTTAAAATCCATTTGTCAGCTCACTGTTTATTCTAAAAGTGAGCTGACGACTCGTATAGTTTCTTAAATAAATAGATATATTTTGCTGAAGGCTACTCAAAGGCTCTTTTGTTAATAAAAGGAACACCTGGGGTCTTGTCTAGTTGCCAAGCAACCAGTGTGCACATCATGAAACCCCTATGTCCATAATTACACATTTATTTTTCACATTAATATTCCCTATGCAATTTTAAAACATTTAAGAAAGTCATTTAAGAGATGCATATGTGCTCGTATACTGTATGCTTAGTCTTTCAGCTAACTGTTGTAAGACCTTTGATATGGTTCTAAAGCATCATCTCTTGCTAGTTACACATTATAAAGAAAGAAATCTGAAAAAAGAAACTGTCAGAAAAGCTTCAACTAGGTTTCCCTATAAATAACTGTCAAAAAAATCTAAGATTATCTGTTATGTGGAAGCACCAAGACACTCCTACACAGAAAAACTTTAGCCAGGATAACGTGGGAGTCATACTCGATTATAAATACTTGAGTTCACAGTCTGTATCATGTCCTGAATATGATTATCACCAGAGTAAAAAAGGGACTCGTTAGCATAAAACCTCCTCAACTGGCACTGATGGCATAAGACAGTGATTTTATGTTTTACATAATTTCGTGTGTGTATTTTGGGGAGACTTTTGTCAGATATCTAAGGTCTTATGTATTATTTGTTATGTCTTATGTATGTTGACATCAACCTGTCAAGCGACAAGCAGAAGGAACCTGCAATGGGCTATAATCTGATTTATTTACAAACTCAGTCTCTCCTCATGCATTTGTTCATTTAAATGCACTGTACGTGTTTTAAGTAAATAATACCGGATCTAAAAAAAAAACATACTGTCAATTATGTTATAATTTATTTGACAATGGGGTTATATTGTTTAATGATGTGCATGAAATATTTAATTGAACAGACTGAGCTACAGGGTATCAGTGGAGCATCTTATTTTGAGTGATTCAGGATATTTGATTCCCTGCATGATATTAAACGAATGCTACAAAAACAGGTTTTATTGTATTTTTTTTTTAAACTGTCAAATTCATGTCATGTGAGAGTGAATGTGTGTAAGTAACCATCTCGGCATGTACACTTGCCTCATATTGAGCCTTCTTGTGGCTTCTCAGCAACAGCAAGTATGATTTCCATTTTTAGCCACAGACAGGTCTGTGTGTCGCAGCTGAGGCTCTACAGTGTGTGTGTGTGTGTGTGTGTGTGTGTGTGTGTGTGTGTGTGTGTGCCTGAGTGGGTAAAGCACACATGCACACTCTCCATCTTTTTTTCTTTTTTTTTCTCTCCGCCTCCGCACTTCAGTACAAAAATGGCAGAGCTCAGCTACAGGCATCCAGATGCACCCGTCATCTTCCTCATCATCATGAATACCAGGAACAAGACATGCATCGCCATCAGCATCTGTCCTTCGACAGTGTCACCTGCAACGCTCGTGTCTAGCATCGGTGCACGGAGGGCTGCTTCTGTGAAAGATGTTCCAGTGGATTTACAAGCAAAACGCACACAAATCACTTTATTCATGCAAGAGTGTCACCATGACAACCAAACAGTTAAAAAAGCAGGGTCATTTGGAGTGATCTCGATGAAACGAAGCCTATGTTCAAGAGGCACATAGATGACTGTTTTCTGTTGGCGGTGTAGAAGATGTCTTCAACCGTCACGTAGCAGCCGGAGCGGGTCTGGTGTGTTATCAAAAATATGAGCCGTGTCAACATTGGGATAGAAATTATTTTTTTGTAAAAATCCACCAGCTGCTCTGAACCAGCAAACCAAACTCACACTTACAGTATGTACAGCAAGTTTCTTCAGTCAAGTGATGTCTTCATGACCCAACTTTTGCAGGGGGTGGGGTGGCAGGTCACATCTATGGAGAAATGAGGAGGGGTGTGACAGGAAGGCCATCCAGATTTAAACCTATATTCAGGAATTTTAGCAAATGCACAGGTACTTTGCCCTACAAATTTATGTAAACCCCTCAAACCTTTTCACTGCCTTTTCTTGTTACAGCTGCAAAGCATTGTATTGGGATTACATTTAATAAACGAACACATTGTAGAGCTTATCCGCAAATTTTTGGAGAAAAGCATACATGGTTTTAATTACTTTTAATAAATGAAATATTTCAAGAAGAAAATATTTATAACACTAAACTAATTTATTCAATTAATAAAAGCCACGATACTGCAACGTGATTGGCCTGAACCGCTTTTGGTTCGGACACAGATGGTTGAAGCCAGAGCGGTACAATTTGGATTCTCATGTTTTTGTGAACGCACAAATACCGCGAGAATTCATCTTGCAGGCAAGGTTAGTATTCATCACCATCTGTCTTTTTCTAAATTCTGACCAGCTTTCCTGTACTAATGAAAACAAACCATTTAGTACAAAGCAAATACATTAAAAGTCCATTTAGATGCAATATTGAGCATCAAACATGGGTTTCATGGAGCAGAAAATCTGATGTATGGTTGCCTTTAAGTATTGGTGCTAAAACTTCAGAGACATAGTATAAATAACCTTTTACTTGTTATTATCAGAATGTAAATTAACGCCCAAGCATTTAGCTACAGGAATAGATGAGGGCAACAGATGTAAGATAACAAACTAGACATGAAAATGAGGGCATTATAGTGTTTTTAAAATGAATGATTAGTCCTAGCGGTTAATCAAAAAAATGAAAAATAGGAAAACAACAAAATAATCCTAAAGATGCAATGTTCTACGTTTTGTTCTTGTTTTTTTTTTTTTTTTTTTTTTTTTGGGGGGGGGGGCGTCAAACAACTTGGTGAAGTCCTCCCTCCAACTACAATCAAAATCAATCTGTTTGGGTAATGCAGTTCATTTGAATATATTTTTTGTTTTTTTTATTGACAAGCCAGAATGAAAACAAGCTGAAATAAAATAGAAGTAGATTTAAACTGTAGATTAAAGTAGATTTAAATCTATCTAGAAATAGATTTAAACTGTTAGAAATAGAAATAGATTTAAACTGTTTACAAAAAAATGTATGGAGTAGAAAGTACAGAGAACTTTTTAGAAGTAAAAAATAGGCTAAAAAATAATTACTCCACTAATGTATAAATAACCAAAATTTCAATTTAAGATAACAAAGTATTTTTACTTAGTTACTTGACACCTCAGCATACGCAAGCTAAGATCCCTGACTGATTCCCTCGATCTCCTGCTTTACAAAAGCATCATTCAACCCATTCTACGATACTGTTCCCCCTGTTTCTTCAATATACTGTCACCAGTAAGAACAAACTCATCAAAATCTCACACATAGTATCCGAGATAGTACATCTTCCCACTCCCAGCTTGACTGATGCAAATCACACAGCCACAATGCGCCTCACACGCAGCATAGCAAACAGTCCTGAACATCCTCTGAACCGGTTTTTTTACTTTACTCCAATCTGGCCTGCAGATACACAACACTAGCCTGGAAAAAGTTCCCTTTCAAGAGTTTTGTCCCCTCAGTTATCATTGTACTAAACAAAAGTCCTGTAATATTCATAAATTTCCTTGTGTTTTCTGTGATGTGTTGTTTCTTAGTGTGTTTATAAGGAGAGAGAGAGAGAGGGAAACAGAGGGAGGGATGTGTGCCAGACATATCGATGAGGCTGTTTGTGGGAAATTTGGGGAAAATGTTGTATATTTGGTTATTTGTGATGCTACACTTTTTGAGAAATGTTTAAGTTGTTTTTACTTGTAGCTGTCGATGTAGGCATGTGTGAAACAAAAGAAACATCCCTATGGGACAATAAAAAACTGTCCACAACCTGTAAATACATGGTATGTACTTAAAAGGCATTCTATGTGATGGACCAATACAAAATAATGCATAACTGGGTATCAAAAGGAAAAGGTGGTTTTATTTAATTTTCCCAACTATAAATCAGAAAAGTGGGAAAATAATATGTTTTCTGTCCCTGGAAATCCTTATTTTGTTTAAACACAACCCTGAAATCACGCCTGTAAGTCTTTTTGCGGGAAGTCTCCACCAGTTCAGGAAAAGCTGACGAAACTCTACCTGGTAGGGATTTTTTAGATAATTGAGAAAATAATGCAGAACTTTTTTAACTTGTGGAAGTCTATAATATTTTTTCTTAGTTCTTGACTGAGTTCCTTTACATTTTTTAGATTTAGACTTAGACAAACCTTGTCATTTTGCACGCACAGAATGCATACAAAACAAAATTTTGTTGCATACAGCTGCAATTAAAGCATAACATTGCAATATAGAGTGCAGCAGTGATAAGAATTTAACAGTGCAGGAGAAAAGCTGTTTTTTTTTAAAAAAAGTGTGCGGGGGAATCTTCAACCATGTTTATAGTGCAACGATAATGGTGCAAAAAAGGCATTTATTTGAAAAGTTCAATGTTGGCAGTGCAAAATAATGATGTGAAATGGCCATAAAGTTCAGTTCTGTGCATGTGTGATTCAGAGTCCAGTTTAGAGATCAACAGTCTGATGGCAACAGGGAAAAAGCTGTAGCAGAACCTGGTGGACCTGCAGCAGTTGCTACGGAAGCTCTTTCCAGAGGGCAGCAGGGAGAACAGTCCATAGTGGGGGGTGGGGGGGGGGGGTCTCTGATGATGTTACAGGCTCAGGACACACAGCGCTGAGATGAAATGTCCTTAATGGAGGGAAGAGGAGCCCCAAAGATCCTCTCTGCTGTCCTCACCACTCTCCTCATGTTCTTCCAGTCGGAGGCGCTGCAGCCTCCACAGCACAGAGAGACAGCTAGTCACAATGCTCTCTATGGTGCTTCTGTAGAAGGTCTTTTGTTTTGTTTTTCATCCATCCATCCATTTTCTTACACGCTTATCCCTCATCGGGTTGCAAGGTCTGCTGGTGCCTATCTCCAGCTGTCAGTGGGAGAGAGGCGGGGTACACCCTGCACAGGTTGCCGGTCAATTGCAGGGAAACACAGAGACAAACAGGACAAACAACAATTCACACACACTCACACCAAAGGAGGATTGTTTTGTTTTTTGTTTGTAATAGTAATAAATCGAACAACTGCCGTCCAATGGCTTTTTCTTATGCTGGCGAGGCCAAATTAACAGTTGCAACTTTCAGCGACTCATTGAAAGAATTTGGCCTTCTCAGGTTAAAACACACTTGAGAATCCTCAGCATCAAGATATTTAGCTGTGTGTATGTATCACAACCAGAAGATCATACAGTTTGACCCCAAACCATCACTGTTCTACTAGAAAGCTTATGATTAAGAGGGAGTTTATTTTGTCTGCCTCACAATGAGTCCAAGAAAAAAAACTACGTGGGAGAATAATTAAAGTTTTGGAATAACAAAGCCAGAGTATATAATTAAAACCTGGGGTAGGGCTGTGGACAACAGCTGTTCTTTCAGTATGATAGATGTGACAGCCATCTTTCGAAACTATTTGGAGAAATATTGTGTAGTGCCAAAATGTGGGATGTTGACATACGATTAGATTGAATGCTGAAATTCAGCAAAATGACGTTTCAACCAAAAGTTAGCTTAAAGGTATAAATAAATATTTCCCTTAATAGTCCCAGTGAAGGGAAATCTGTCTCTGCGTTTAACCCATCCCTTACTGAGCAGTGTGCTGCCAACACTGAGGGGCACACAGTGCAATCTGGGGTCAAGGGTCTTGCTTAGCTACCCAGAGTGACAGACTGAGTTTTGAACTGCTATCCTCTAACCACTAGGCCACCAGTCTCATGTTTGTGCATACTTATGAAATCAGGTTAGGTTTATTTGTTTGCTTTCTTTTGAATTGTGGGTGCTAAATGTTACACTACAACAATGTAACATTTAGCCCACTGTCAAGAGTTGTGGTATTGTTGTTGGACTGAAGCCCAGACAAGAGCTTGGGAGCTGCACAGTTAAAGTGAACTTAGACTTAGACAACTTTATTTGTCATTTTGTATGCACAGAGTGCGTACAGAACGAAATTTCGTTGCATACAGCTTGTAAATTGCAGTAAAATTAAATTACAGTGCAGCAGTGATTTAAAAATAAACAATTTAAATGTAGACAATGCAGGAGAAGTCACAGTGTACAGGTGAGTATTTTTAAAACCATTTGTATGTGCAGAATTGATTGTGCAAAGGGCATTTGTGCAAGAATACAGTTTGTAAATTACAGTAGATTTAAATTACAGTATAAGGCGCAGCAGTGATTCAAAAGTAAACAATTGAAATGTAAACAATGCAGGAGAAAGTCACAGTGTACAGGTGAGTATTTTTAAAAACCATTTGTATGTACAGAATTTGATTGTGTAAGGGGCATTTGTGCAAGAATGCATTTAAAAACTAAGAGTTTGGCAGCATTTGTAATGCTAGCCACTACACAGAGAGACAGTTGGTCATAATGCTCTCTATGGTGCTTCTGTAGAAGGTCGTGAGGATGGGCGGGGGCAGGTGGGCTCTCCTCATCCTCCTCAGGAAGTACAAGAGCTTCTGTGCCCTCTGCACCAGTGACGTGGTGTTCACAAACCAGCTGAGGTTGTCCGTGATGTGCACCCCCAGGAACTTGGTGCTGCTGACCACCTCCACAGCTGAGCTGTTGATGAGCAATGGTGCGTGGTGAGGCTGGTTCTTCCTGAAGTCGACGATGATCTCCTTTGTCTTCTCCATGTTCAGGATCAGGCTGTTTTGTTTTCTCTGCACCAGCCCACCACCGTTGTGTTGTCAGCAAACTTCAGGATGTGATTGGTGGTGAACCTGGGGACGCAGTCGTGTGTCATCAGGGTGAACAGCAGGGGGCTCAGGACGCAGCCCTGAGGGGAGCCCGTGCTGAGTTTGATGACAGAAGTGTTCTGTCCGACCCGGACTGACTGAGGTCTGTTGAATAATGAGTTTATTGGAACGCACAACAAGACTTACAGGCAGGTAACAAGGAATCAGGACCACGGCAGGTTGGAAACCAGAACAAGGTAGTTAGAGGGAGGACCTGACAACTGGGTATGGCAAAGATTGCAGAATAAATAGGGGAGGAGCCAGGAGGAACAGCAGGTGGAGTAAATTACACAGGTGGGCGGAATAAGGCAAAGAGGCAGAAGGAGAAGAAGGACAATGAAGTGGCAGAGGTAAAAGGAGAACAGACTCTACAGGAATGAATGATAGCTGACCCGAAGGACTAAACTAAACTGAGGACAGGCAGGCAGGAAAATAAAGATGTAACAGAACTGAATCTAACAGACTGATAATAATATTAAGTGATAACAGGAAACTTAACTAATGACATGAACAACGATTTAAAGATAAACACCACCAAAGGGCACAGACTGCATGATCCCTGGGGATCTACATGAAGGAATCAAAACCCCTTGTGAACCTGACACCCACTGACTCTATTTACAACACAAAGTCTGGTATTTTAACAGGTGTGTGTGTATATGCTTTGAAAGGCCACTATATTATTATTTTTCTTGTTGCTTTATGGCAGTAGCTGGCTGTTTTTACAATGTGCGCTGCGTGGCTTTGCATAATGAATATTTTTTGTCATTGTTGTGCTTAAAAACGGACACAATCAAAACACACGCACAATAAAATAACTTTCCTACATCTCCCAGCATGCATCTGCTAGAGGGGATCCTAGCTGAACAGCTAGAAGATGAATAGTTTGATGGTGTGTTTCCCCTACTGCTGAGAGTATCACTGCAGTGGAGGCAGCCTCTTGCATGAGGCTTTGCTGAGGAGTTTCAGACACAGAGGAAAACCTCCACAAGGAGAACGGCGCATGCGATTGGCCGATGACTCTTTAAAGGACACCAATCACGCAGCATCCTTGCTGTGTGACTATGTGTTTCCCTCTCCATCTCTGAACGCAGTGTCAGCCTGCGCATATTTTTTATGACTGCAGCCCTGCCATGCATGCATGTCGTGCCTCTGTCGGTGTGCGTGTGCAGAATGCAGAAATCTTGAACGGTTACTGAAGGGGAGGGAGGGAAGGAGGTGTGTGTGGGGGGGGGGTGCAATGCCAGAGATGCTAAAGACACAAATGGAAGAGAAGGAGGGATGAAAACAGGAGCTACTGCTTGGATGAAAGTGTTGAGGATAGAATAGTAGGGAAAGAGGCATTCTGAGGAGTGAGAGAGAGAGAGAGATAGGGAGAAAGAGGGAGACATTGTAAGGAGGAGGAAGAGGAGGAGGCAGAGGAGGCGATCTGCTGAAGGGAAGCAGCAGCGCCACTGATTTTACAAGACCCCTGCCAGCTGTCTTCTGTTGCTGTGGAGATGGGCTGCTGGCTCTCTGGACCATGGATGGGTGACCAAACGGTAAGCCCGACTGCAAGAAATAATCATGCTGTGCGTTTTTGCTATTTTTAAATAAAATCTCATTTGATTAAGATAAAGTGGAGTCATTAGTGCTCCTGCTTTTTTCTGTGGATGTGTCAGCATGTGCGTCTTTAATGAGATTCAGGGTAGGCATGGGGATTTCTGCGGTATCCTTGAATGTAAGACCAATCAAACACACGGTTAAATCGCTCATGCCATGCGTTTCTTTTTCAGAGTTACGTAAGATTTTGAGTCATTTCTGTTTCGTTGACACCTCCCGAGGAATCACACTCCTTCTGCTGCCATCCTCTGTCTCCACATACAGGTGCCATTTTGTGCTCCTTTGCTCACGCTGTATGCACTGGTGTGTGTCTCTGCGTGCGTCCGTGTGTGTCTGAATGTAGCGGAGGGTGACTCATGCGCTGGAGTTAACAATGCTGTTCATGCGTCTAATTCGATGGCTGCCGAGCTGCGTGCACTTATATGTGTCAAGCAGGATGAGGTTTATGTTGCCTTTCGGAGGGCAACTCTCCTGGCTGCAGACCTACGGGGGACCAGGTTCATATTTGTCGTGTTTGATCACCACAGTGTGGCTGTCCAGGTGTCACCAATCCTACCATCTGTCTGAAAGCAGCAGAATGTTGCTGCCCAGTTGGGTATTATGATTTATTAATTTTTTTGTCAGTTCGCAGCATGCATTGTGTTAAAACAATTAAGATGATTATTAAAAAAAAAGAAAAGGATGATGGAATGAACACTGTCTTCAAAATGGCAGCTTGCATTCCAAAAAGATACACAGTGGCTTCAGTGGTTGTTGGATTTCCTCAATCCATGACTGAAATGGAATATTTTCATCTGTGATTCCCTTGATGCCACTGAGAAGCATCAGGCCACTGGTTAAAAGCTGCATTCCCAACTCTGCCCGTAACGGTTGTTACTGTAATAAATTTGTCGTGAAGGCCAAGTTGACACAGTTTCAACGAGAATGAAGGGAATACGAAAACCACAGAAGTTATACGTTATTGGAAGCTAAATTGTTGATGAAACAAAAAGTATTTGCAGTTTCTTTGAGTTTGTTCTCGGTTTAAAAAAAAACAACAACACAAGAAGAACCTGTCCCTCATGTTTTCTCCTTTCTTGATTCAGGCCACACACACAATCGTGATATGCAGTGTGCAGATATCTGATTTAATCTGCGTGATCTTTGAGTCCAGAAAACAGTCATTGCAGATTTCCAAGGTTTTATGTATTTCCGTCTAGTAGCTTCAGTAGGAGCTGGTAAAAAAAATGTTATGCACAAATATTGTATACAGTCAGAATAATATGAATCGACTACGGAAGCACAATTAACCTAAAACAATGCACATTTGGTTATGTTGGTTCCCACGTTATAAGATCTGGTGACATGCCTTTACCACTTTGTATAATACGACGAGAGGCGAGGTCACGCCGTCCCCTCACTGATGCAGCTGTCAGCATATTTTCTGGCCTAAACTGTCTAAAGTATGAAAGATCCCTTTTTTGTTAGGTTCTTTGCTTTTCCCCGTTGTTCTCGTAACTGCTGTTACTATTGAAAAAGGTCAGATTATGACCGTCAAAAATATCATCATTTTTCTGCCAGTAGACTGTCAGTAGAATACAGAAAATTGCTTTAAATTAGGAGCAGCAAAAGCAGTATGAAATGTGCGCCTGGCGGGTGTGTTTGACCCGTGGTCTGTATGTAACAGCCCCAATGGACTGGTTGTACCTGATTTTTTTTTTGCCTGTAAAACTGCGAAGGTCAGAAATGGTGAGAGAAAAAATGACCAGCATTGCTTACCATTACGCTGTGATGGAACACGACATCTTTGCTGTCAGGTGGGCTTGATAATAAATAGAGAAAAGGCTAAAGGTGTGTTTTTCTATCTCTTTAATTCCTTTTTGTCAAGTGATTCAGGTCTTAAAATCAGATCCATTCTCAATGGGATACTGAATCCTCTTGACATTTTTTTTCATCTACACCCTTTAGAAAAAGTAAAGATTTCTGGTGTTTTCTATTTCTGAGTCAGTGATTAGTTACAATCTACTGGGTTTTCTTAGATTGTTAACCAGTCTCTCTGTACGATTTGATTGAATTGACTTTGTAAAGTGCCTTGAGATGACGTGTTGTGAAATAACTCTTTAAAAACAAACCCATTTGAACTGAATTGAATTCTGATTTTGCTTTTGAGAATAAGTATCACACTTAAATGTTATAGATCATCAAACAAATGTGATTGACAGAAAAAGACAAAGTAAATACTGGTGATAGATTCATATATTATGAGAACAAAGTGATCTAAAACAACCTGAACCTGTGTAAAAAAGCTTGCCCCCCCCCCAAGCCCAATCATTGCCAGATTTGTAGAATCAATAAATCACTCATACAGAACCTGTGTGACAACATGAAGTAGGCTAAAGGATCTGAAAAACACAATGCATCATGTCCAGACCTAAAGAAATTCAAGAACGATAAGAAACAAAGTGACTGAGATTCATTGTGGGAAGTTCATAAAACCATGTTTAAGGCTGGTACTCCATCAGACCAGAGTGAGAGTAGTTACCAGGAGTAAACATGGAACAGCGTTGAATCTCCCAAGGAGTGGGCGTCCCATCAAAATCACAACAAGAGTGAATTGATGACTCATTCAGGGGTGGGGTGTGTGTGTGTGGGGGGGTCACTGAACAACTATTAAAAGCACTGCAGGCCTAACTCACATCAGTTAAACTTCAGTGTTTAGGATTGAAAAAGAAAGAAACTTGGCATAAATGGCATCCACTGGAAGGCTCCAAGGCTAAAATCCTTCCTGACTGAAAAGAACACAGAGGCCTGTCTCATATTTGAAAAAAACATTTTTTGAGGATCTCCAACACGTTTGGAAAAATATTCTGTGGACTGATGACAAAAATTTTAACTTTTTGTTACATTGTTACATCTCACCATAAAACTAACACTAAAACTAAAACTCATGCAGCATGATCTTTGTGCACGATCTGGTATGGGGACATTTTTTTCTGCTACAGGACGTGGTCGAGCTCTAGCAAAAAAAAAAAAAAAAAAAAAAGAATATTAAGAATATGGCACCAACGTTTTGTCCTGTCACCCTTGACTCGCTGAAAAAAGCATTTAGAGTGGCCCGGTTAAAGTCTGGACTTAAATCCAATCCAGATACTGTAGCACGATCTCAAACAGGCTGGTCATGCTCGACAACTCCCGAGTACGACTGAATGAAAACTGCAAAGAAGAGGGGGAACAAAATTCTTTCACGGCGATGTAAATCATTGTAAAGCATACTCTTAATGGGACATGGTTCTAGTAAAGGTAGTGTAACCTTTCATTGGGTTTAGCGGTGCACCTTTTCACATTACTTCATTTGACAAACTGCAATTTCACTCAGCCTGCTCTTGTCTGTTATTAAATACTGTTTGATGATTCAAAACATTTAAGTTTAGTGAAAAAAAAACCTCTAAGGAGTCCAACAGTTTTTGCAACTTGTTTGCAGCTTGTTTGCAGCGGGAACCAACCTGCATTTGAAAAAAAGGATAATCTGCTTGTTGAGGGCTTTGTGGCGTCTGTTTATCCCACCAGTCACGTCCGAGTATCTAAATGAACATTTCGTTTTGTAATGATATTTAAAAATGTGCCTACAAACAAAGACTGGCACACTGTACAGAATTACTTGGCGTGAAGATCTGTTATTTTTGTTACATAAAGATCTGCCTGCTGGACTGGAAGCTCAAAGAGAGAAAGGCCGTGTTAGATTGCTATCAGTGAGAGGCAGCATGCTTGTGTTTTTTATTAAATAATATATACTGGTTTCCATTCACTCTATTATCTAGATTCTGTTTGTCTTGCCGTTATTATTATTATTTTTTTGTTTTCATATTCCACAGTCAAAATATAGCTGGCATTGTAAATGTAGAGTTTAAATGATATGCAGCTCTTGTTTTTGGGGTGCATGATGGAGCAGTTGTTGGAATGAGAAGCTCCTGGGTTTGAATTTCGTACTGGGAGTCTTTCTGTTTGGGTCTTGCATGTTTTCCCTGGGTTCGCTGCTTTCTCCTACAGTCCTAAAGCATACATTAGATTTACTGGTAACTTTAAATTGCACTGTGTGTGTGCAATGCATGGTTGTGTGTCACTGTTGTCCTGTGATTTGTCTATATCCTGTCAGTCTTTCACTCTCAAATACACCAATCAGTCTAATAAAAGAGCCTTTTTACATAAAATGATATCCAAACTGAAAGGAAGATTAAATGAATTTTTAATACAGAAACAAATCAAATCCAGTTTATGCTTTCTGATTTTTGTTTTGATAATTTACAAACTTGAGTTTCTGCTTCTAAGTCTAAGCTTTGACTACTTTTAAATCAGAACAGTTTTGATTACTGAATATCTAAAATAAATTTATATAGGTCTAAATCAGGGTTTTATTAAGACATCGACAGATGTCTAAAAGACATCTACGTTGGGTATTAGTGTTTAAAGCTGCTTTGTCGCTTGCTGGATAGTTAGTTTCCTCATAACAATGTTTGAATTTGAAAAGTCACTTTAAGGTAACGTAAAATATGTGGTAGATGGTTAAAAATACCTATATGATGTCAGACAGCAGTCAAACATTGTTGTTTGTCTGGCTTAGACCCTGAGAAAAAATGACTTGGTGGTGCTGCTGATGAATGTGGGTATAATCATGCTTTGGAAATCTTTAACACGGACAGCCATTGATTTATTAGGGATGTGATCTGACACACAAAAAGACCACAACTTGGCAATTTGGCAAATCCATTTCCTAAACCAATTATATACATCCATGGAACTGTTGTCCAGTGGTTTTGATGGTCTGGCTGCTGACTCTGCCACAGCTGCATGATGTCGGAGTGGTTAGACCTGTGGAGTTTGCCCTCTCCCTCAGCCTTGTGTTATTCCTTCCCTTAAAACCAAGTTGTACGTAAGAATTGTGGCATTAAGTGCTTCCATACAGCTTTTTTTTTTAATGGTGAAAAAAAGTTAGACTCCTTGATTGAAACTAACTTCACCAACTTTTTTTCTTCAAAGCTAAATCACTGAGGAACGTGACAAAGCTAACTTCCTCCTTTGCAGTGTTGCCATATTAACATCTGTTACACAGCAATTTGGCATATTCTTGTTACAGTGCTCTTTTCTTTCAAGAAACCCCCCTAGTTTGTGTGACTCTCTGCTAATATGAAATGGCCATACGCCCATGGCAGGTAATCCCTCCACATATCGTAATTACATCACCGAAGAATCTGTTTGACCACAAGAGGCTCAAGATGCATCAGAAAAGTGAATTTTATTTACCTGCTTGTGTGCAGGTCACAAACATCGACAGCATCTAGCGCTGCAATGTGATTATAGGTTTTTAATGAATATGTAGTGGTTAATTTATTCATGAAAAGTGAATATTGGAGTTTTCTTCATGTGTATCTCTGGTGAAGCAAAATGAAAAATGTTCCGGTTAAGGCCAGGTACTTCCCAAAGTCATGTTCAATTTGTGTTATTGTTTTTCTCTCTCAACTCAGATGAGTGGGCGGAGTTTAGCACACCTTAGCCAACGGGATGCTTTGAGGATTATTGCTGCAAGTCAGCGCCCCATCACCTTGCAGATCAAGGGCCAGAGGAGGCGGGGCAATGAGGGAGACGGGGGCTCCTGGGAACCCCTGCCGCTCAACCTGCAGCACCTCAACCTACCTCTTCCAATGAGAGGGGGGGGAATAAACACATCTAGCCCCTCCTACCCTGACAGGTACACACACAGACACACAGATTTCAGTGAAGAACTATTTGTTTATGCTTTGAATGGCTTTATTTGACTGAGTGATGACTACCAAACACATTATCTTTATTTATCTGATAAATGTACTTGTCGCAAGGGTTGCAAAGGCTTTTAAAACAAAACAAAACTAATAAAAAAGCGTACGAAAAAAGGCTGATTTTGGCAAGCCCCAAATTATTATAATTTGGATAGAGAACCTGCCTACATATGGGGCTATTGTTTGATAAGATTGTTGTCATTGCACATTTTACTAAACAGGAACATCAGAGCAGGTCAGGACATAGAGGTCATAAGAAAGAGGGGGATTGCTCTGCGTCGGTAACAAGAGCTTTGAAAATGGGGCTGAAGCAGCTCCACAGAAGGCCGGGACTTGGCCGCTCTCTGAACGGACGGTGCAGTGAACAGATCACTCGCTGCCCATGTGGGCTTTATTATTTCTCTGCGTGAAGAGCCAGCATACGGTTTATATGCTTCATAAGAGGCAGAAAATTGTGATCGACCCCTAAGATATTTTACGGCTTCACCAAAAAATAAAAAACAACAAGTATAGGGACTACAAAGGAAAATCAGAGCTAAAACTAAGATAAGACAATCCTCCCTTTAACCACAAAGTCTTCAAGGTCTTTTGTGAATTTCCAAAAGTTCCAACCCATTGAATAGGCTTTAAACAATGCCTATAATAAAAAAAATAGTCTTGATAATTTTTACAACTGTATTCTTGTTCTCTCTCAGACATTATTACGGTCATCTGTCTCTGCCACAAGACCACTGTGATGGAGGACGGTACAGCTACATGTCTAGCTCCCCACGGGACACGGTGGAAATCAACCATCAGGTGACTCTACATAAAAAACAACATTAAAATGAATATTTGTCTGTGATTTAATATGATCAAACAGCAAAAATAAAACTAAAGCAAACAAGAAGAAAATAAATCAAAGCAGTTCTGGAAATCTTCTGTAGCACATTGCAAAGGTATTCATACTGCTGAAAATCCTTCAAACCCTTTTTTTTTTTTTGCCACAAGCATCACTGTGTTTTATTTGGATTTTATGAAGTCTAGAAAATTCTTTTTCAGGTCCAGTACATTAACTGCTTCCTGTTTTCCTAAATTCCTCAGGATCTAGAACTAGCTAGTCGTCGACAAAAAAGGAAGAACTGCCTGATGGGATGTTGCAATCCGGACTTAGATGAGCCCACCACCTGCCACAGCCAGGTATCTCCTGTTTTACCTATTTTACGCTGGCAGTAATACCCTCTCCAGGTAGTCTCTACTCCTTTTAACTCCACCAGGTGTGAACTCTGTACTCCAAGCTCAGTGTAGCTCTTAAAATTACCAGCCCAAACATCTGTGAGCATGTCTATTGATCCTTAACTCACACTTAAGCTTACATATAACAATATGATGCAGAAGATATTGTTTAGAGTGTTAGATGTCTTTAGCAATGAAATCCTTTAACGCATGGACTGTTTACTGACATCTGGGTGACAGTAATGGACATGTCCTCTAGGCAATGCAGATATATTGTTTTGGTAAAACTAAATATTTATTGAAAAAAATGGTTGGAGACTGAAGGAGTCTGAACTTGCTGATAATTTTAGCCTTCATGCAGACCTTTTTGATGCCAATTATAGCTATACTCTCTTAAATATATACTGCGAAAAAAACAAAACAAAAGCAACACTTAAACAACACCATGTAACTCCAAGTGTTCCCTTTATTTTTACTATTATTACTTTGAACAGTAAATAACATTTGCTGGGATCGGTCATACAAGAAAAAGTTGAACTAGATTAGAAATAACTAAAAATATGACAGGGCTTTTTTTGGGCAAGATATTTATCAGCATTTGGCAGCTTGTTGATCTATAAACACATTCAGCTTGTACATGAATTGTGAGACATGCATTTATTTTTAGCTTCTGACTGTCTTTTCTTTTCTTGTAGACGGATGACGAGGACTTCATCCTGGAGAAGCCACTGGGTTTCATGCCCCTTCACCACGAGCTGGACAGTGGCCTGGGCTGGACGGACGGCTCCATCCATCAGGGGGACCTCTCAGGACTGGAGACAGAGGAGGGAGGTCTAGAAGACTGCCATCCACACGGCAACTTCCCCACCGCCGGGTGTGGGGGGTTCGGGGGTGGGGGATCTCCGTCCTCAGAGTCTTTCATCTCCTCGGAGCTCAGCGACTCAGGCTTCTACAGCGTGAGCACCGGGGAGTTCAGGCACTTCCAGAGGCTCCTGGAGAAGAGGATGCGCCTTTACAATGCCAGGATGCAGCATCAGGGCGAGCCGTGCGAGAGGCGCGAGAGGCGCGACAGCTGCCCCAAGAGCCACCGAGAGCTGCTCGAGTCCATACCCGAGGCGCTGACGATGCAGCCGCCATGCCAGCATATGCAGCACGGGGTGGAGGACGGCGCTGGGCCTGTCATGGACGTCCAGCCTCGTGGACTTTTCAGGTAGTCTGGAAACATTTCATGAATCAATTACGTTGATCCTATGTGCAAACGTGACAACTTTAAAATGTTTATCTTCTTTTTTTTTATGGTAAATGCTAAATGGCCTGTACTTGTGCAGCGCTTTGGCAAGTCTGACGACCCCTGGGCGCATTACACTACATTCAGTCATTCACCCATTCACGCACACGTTCAAATGAATCATCTGAATGAATTCACCAGAAAAAGATGCCAAATATGGCCTGGTGACAGTTCTCATATGCGCGTGTTCTTGAAAAAAAAAGACAATTCTTTCAAACTTGTTCAAAATGTTTGCTTCAGAATGTTGCGTGAAAGAATATAAAGCTTTGTTGTTACCATTTTTGATCGCCCCAGAATAGAAATTTGGAAACATTTTAGAGCGAGGACCTTAGGGATTAGCTTTATGTGTATTGAATATGATATTTGGCTGCCTCAGACCAAAACAATCCAAAATAATTTTTAACTTTTACAAAATAACTTAGTCATGATGTGTTCAGTTTTGCCATCATTTGTAGTTTTTTTGCTTTGTGTTCTGCGCCCCAATAACCAGGTTTTCAAGTCTAAGTCATCATCATACTTTCCTTATAATATTCATCCCCTTCTCATCATCTGTTAGTTTTAGTAATAGCGAATCTTCAGGAGTCCTATGTTAGATTTACATTTGTATTGTACCACATTTGTGTCTATTCTGTCATATCAATCTGCGCCCAGCGACCCAGCAGCCAGGAAATGTTTTTTTTTTATTTAAATGTTTGTCGTAAGAAAAAATGGCAGCATCTTTTCGTACGGTCCATGTGAGCATCAGGCTTCAGCGGGGGGGAGTGGTGGCCTAGTGGTTAGAGCACAGATCTTCAGTCCCAGAGGTTCTGAGTTCAACTCCCACAAGCTGCCATTGTGGGTCCCTGAGCAAGACCCTTAACCCCCGATTGCTCCCCAGGCGCCACACAGTGCCCCCCAAGGGGATGGGTTAAGATGCAGAGGGGAATTTCTCCATTGTGAGATCAATAAAGTTAAATTATTATCATTATTATGTTGCTCCATTGGTTAATTTGACGATTTTAATTCCAGGGTTTCATCGGTCCAGTTCCACAAAGCCGACCGACCATGCCTGAACCGCCACAGCTCCAGCAGTGGCGCCCTCTTCAACCCCTCCCACGCCGCAGTCCCGCGGATCAATGCCCCGGTCCTCTCCACCTGCAGCACGCCCTCCAGCCACCGAAGACCGCAGAGACCCATGCAGCAGCAGTACAACCACCAGGGTTCCAGCTCGGTGGGCATGCTGAGGAGAAGTCGGACCCTACACCACCGGCCTCCTCCGCAGGAATACCGCCGCCGCGCCAGCCACCCGGCATCCCCTTCCTATTGCGCCGCGACTCTTCACTACTGCGGAGGCGTCACGCCGCACAACGTCCTCCCGCCAGGCCTGCCGGAGGAAGGTGAGCTAGATGCTGGCGCGATGGCTACCCACCCAACGGGCCTGGCCCTGTCGCCCCAACAACACCCAGCTGCCCTGGGGCACGTCAGGGGCGCCGGCGCCGGCGCCAACGAGCGATGCTATGACAACAACTCGAGTGGCCAGATCAGTCAAAATGACTGGTGGCACACACAAGATAGAGGCTTGATGCCCGAGCCAGGGATGGCAGACAGAGACAGGGAGATGGAGAGGGAACTGGATCAGAAGAGACAACTGCAGAAGGAAAAGGAACTGGAGAGGGAGCGAGAGAGGGAAAGGGAGATGGAACGGGAGAGGGAGATGAAGCTTCAGGAGGAGAGGGAAAGAGAAAGGCAAATGGAGCTGGAGAGGAGCAGAGCTAGGGAGCAGCAGCACTTCCACAGCCATGTCCTGCCTCCCCAGGCTGCAGACGTCAACGACACCTGGCCAAAACCGGCCAGTCGTCAGTCCTATGGAGGCGGAGGAGGTAGAGGCCTCTACAGCACCTTGGAGGGCCACACGGGGGCTGGAACCGCCGGTGAATGTCAAGCAAAGAACGAACAGATAAACGCCTACTCGAGCCCTAATCCCGGTTCCGGCCTGCAGCCGAAACCCAATCCAAACTCCAGACCCAACGCGACCTCACGCGTCACAAGGAGCCAGTTGCTCAGAGATCGAGCTCATCAGCTGGCAGATGAACGGAGCGGAATGAGCACCGATGAGGAGACCAACACTGACATGCTGATGGGCCGCTACTGGAGTCGAACGGAGAGGAGAGAACATTTCCTGTTGGCCCGGGAGCAGAAGCAGCAGCAGCTGCTGGCCAGAGGCGGGCCTGTTCTTAGCCGGGGAGGAGCATCTGTTGCAGAAGAAGGCTTAATGGAAAGCAGGGGAGTCGGACCTTTTGCTGAGAGGCGATGCAAGACCGTCCTGGAGCTGAGTCAACGGAAGCTGAGCCGCCTGAGGAACAGAAAGCTGTTGGATGACTGGACAACTGTAGAGGAGCTGCTGACTCACGGGACCAGGTTGGACAACCAGGAGGACATGTTGTGTCCCAGCTCGCTGTTGACGGTCACCACTGTCTAACTGTACGGACACATTGTCTAACTGGAACTCTGTGAGTGTGTGTGGTCTTAAACTGGCAATGTGACGTTGTGTGAATCTGCCTGTTCGGTCTTTCCCAGAGATGGATGAGGAGATGGATGTCAGCTGAACTGGGCATCTAGACAAAAGGTAGTTTGGGATTAGTGTTCAATTCAAAGTTGGGGTTGTAAACAAACAAACAAATGCAAAAGAAACTCAGAAATGGCAATGGTTTGTTTTAAATAAACTCTTAAGTCCAAAGCAGGGAGCTGTCTCCCTCCCAACAAAACTGAAAATATAAAGCTTTCTTTGGCTTCTTCCATCATTCTAATTAGATATATTTGGATTCATCAGTAGGTTTATACATTGGGTATATAGTACCCTTTTATTTATTTAAAAAAAAAGAAAAAAAAGGAAGCACCAAAAGCGCATTCAGCGACCCTCAATTCAATGTTTTCTGCTGTGCATCAGCTTTGACTCCAGAGGACAAAATCACTCAATGGCCCCATTAGAACCTGACTGCAATGCAGGTTTTGATAAATGTAATATGGTTCATTGCACAGGCAGTGTGTGGGTGAGGTTGGGGGGGGGGGGGGGGGGGATGAGTTTAAAAAAAAGCATGTCAGTTGTAATCAATCTAGCTCTACATTGATTTTTGCATGTGCGGTCAATGGGCAGTGCGGAAGCTAATAATATTGGTTGGTGTCCGATTCCCAGCGTTCAATTTGGAGCTAAATTAAAGAGCTATTTCTCTGTTTTTGATCACGTGTTGTGCAAAATCTAAAATGCAAACAGAGTTTATTGTGGGTACACTTTATTAATAATAATAATAAAAAAAAACAGTAGGCTTCTTGGATTTGTAGCAAACTGAAAACATTAAGTAAAACTATACAGCTACATCTGGTAGCAGGGGGTTGATGTTAGGTGCAGATGGAGAGGCTTGCCCGGGGCTCAATTCACGCTAGAACTGCCACTGCCTGACTGCATTCACAGGTCATAAAGTATTGTCATTCTGGTGTTGTTTTTAGTGGATTATAAACTATGAGTTCTTACTGAACTCGTTGGGGGCTTCATTCATTATCCGATTACCTCCAGCATCTCAAGTGCAAAGATAAAACTGGCATCCATCCTCTAACGTCTCTGCGGAAGACGGCGACCAAGAGCGTTGGCACAATTGTTGCATTGTTCCTTTAACAAATATGTCTGAAAGGGGGAACTTCACGCTCACTGCTTTGCATCACCTCAACTGATAGCTTTATGTGTGGATGTGTGACCACTGTACAGCACTCCGGACAAAACGTGCGAGTCAGTGCATGGCGGCTGCAATGGCAAACAAAACGAGCAAGGTCAGATGAGCTCGTGTGTGTGCGCACCATGTGATTCATGCTACATTCAGCACTTAGTGTATTTCACAGAATCTTTGAAACAATTACTAATATTTGGGGGCGAACCTCCATCAGGCCATGGGATATTTGGAGAGCAATACTATTCTGCTACATGTACGTTCTTGTCCGTGCACTTAAGACAAATCACAAACTCCTTTTACACCGGCGACAGAGACAAAATTCAGTTGTAGCAAACGCAGATAATGGCATCTTATGAGATTTGATACCAAATTCCGATCATCTTTTTTTTTCAAAAGAAGGAAAGAAAACGATTAAAAAGACCCTGCGGGTGTTTATGCAACACAAATAAAACTGTGTTGATTATTGGTAAGCACGTTTTTCCAAGAAGAAGGGTTTTATCCACAACCTTAATCTGCGAAATCATATGCTGCAATGCTGGGGCAGGATTTTATGCTGCATTCATGTCGCCTCGTTGATGCCACTATAACACTGCACACGTATGATTGCAAACGTTCCCCGCTTTGGGGGAAGAGTAAAAGTAAAAGTAATGGTAAACCGATCACCATCTTTAATTATCTCAAATTGCAATTTAATATTAGTACTGATATAAATATTCAGAGAGTTACAGGGACTATACTATTAGTAGCTTTAATTAACATTTCAATTACCATGTCTCTTGCTGTTCCGGCTATTTCCAGCTACAGGCTGCTTTTCCCAGTGAGATAAGACTTAATGGTTTGAAGCCAAATGACTGGTAGCTTCAGAAAAGTAAACTAAACACCATTAATAGCTTGTGTGATATTGATGATTGAATACCAGACATTTTAATTAGAGGCATGAATGCAGCATAGAATATTTAGTCTACCGTGGCTCATGGCTCTCCTTTCCTGCCAGGGATTTTTGCAATTGGCAGGATGTTTACAGATCGAACAGTTCATTCATGTTTACTCAAACCCAGAGTGGCAAGTTGACTGCGGAGACAAGATTTTTTATTTTTATTTGGCAAAGAACAGCAGAACTCCGATAAATCTTACATATCAGGGATGTGCTGATGTCCGCAGTGTCTGCTCTGCAGCCAGAGCTCGAGAGACATTCCACTCCAAGCCGGCGACAGGTCAGGAACAAGTGCAATAATACCTCAAGTTCGTTTTATCACATTAACAGACGGTGTCAGCTTTTCAGCGGAGGCGGTCATTTGTTTTAAATCAAAACGGATGCACAAAGTGAAAGGACACCACAAGTGCACAGCGATCCTGGAGTCTGCAGCGGCAACAGCAAAGGTCATATAGATATTTACGGTGTTTTCCACGAGAGGGACCTAAGAAGAAAAAAAAAACAACCTTTTTGCACATCATTTTTCTATAAAACGTTTTCCCTACCTTTCTGTACCAGGGACTTAGGCCAGTTGAACAACTGTAGATAGAACAACAGTGTTTGTTGATGTTTTCTTTACAAACTATCCTAGTGATTTATGGAGGAAAAAAAAAAGTAGTTTATTGTGATTGTGTTGGACATATTTCAATATTTTTCTTGTGATGGCTTCAAAACCAACGTGGACAGTTTTAATGATCTTCGACTCTTTCGATGCTAGTTAAGTCATTTAAACGCTAGTGAGATTTTCATTTACTTTTCTTATGGAGAGAACACGCTATATAAATATTATTGTATCTTTAAATGGGTTTTTGAAATTGAATTTACTGTTGTTTTGTGTCATTATGACATGTACATATTGATTTTTGTCACTCGGTGCGGCTGAGAGTGAAGTTGAGGGGAGGATGGTGCAGTCTGATGCCTCCGGTGGTTTATTACGTGATTCTGTAGATTTATAGCTGTGTTGTGGAGGCTGTATATACAGCACAGAGATGAACCTTGTACCATCAGAATATTTAAAACATCACATGTCATTGTTCATAGGTGGTATTTATGTTTCTTCAGAAAATTAGGAGTGCTATCCATGCGTTCTGGTATGTATGATTTTAAAGGATTTGGTGCATCTGACTCTGTTTGAAAAGATTTTTGTTTATTCTCTCCATCCATTGATATTTTATGTCTTATGAAAGAAAATGGAACCAAGAACCGAGAACATTGTAATTAAGAGAGGTTTTATTTAAAATGATGCCTTTTTTGCCTTGTTTATTTATTTTTTATCAGAATCTTTGGAAGAAGTCACTAAATTTATGATGTGATTAAATTACACATTAGATCATTGGAAAACATGACCCAGGGGATACAGTTTCATAACATGCTGTCTTCTTTTTCTGGAAAATTTGTCAGAAATCTGCAAGAAAAGTCAATTTTGAACTATTTAGTTACATCACTCGTTCTTGCCGCCAAATTTTAGCTTTGAAAAGCTAAAATGTGTCACTCCGTTGTGCTTGCTGCCGTGAAACTGTTAAATCCAATTATTTTCCCTCTCATTTGTTACATAATGAGCAAAAAGAGAGCTACTAACAAACTAGTTTATGCAGCATAAAGCTGCAACACAGATGTCGTTCTAAATAGATCAGTTACTTAAACATACTCCTAAAAAGAAACATGGCAGATATTTTGTGAAGGTTCATCTTTTTGGCTAGAAAGTGTTCAAACCCTGGGCAGATTTAGATTGAGAGTTATGCTTTAATTGGACCAGAATCTTTCTCAGCCATGTAACACTGGTCTCCTTCATCCCAACCAAAAAATGACCAGTTATTATTATGAAGGGTTTAGTTTTTTGACACATATTTTCTTGTTAATAGAAAATAATAAAACAAAACAAATACTTTTTCATGGAATTGTCAACCCATTATCTTATTATATTTTTATAAATGCTGGTGCCAATTCCAATTATAAAAAATACTTTTCGGTGAAGGTAAAAATAACTTTAAATCTAAATCTGCCAAGGGTATGAATAATATTGAACCTAACTGTATTTATGGCCTACATTTCCATCAGCAATGGATATGTAGACTATAAATAAATTGATTTGTTCTATTTAACAAAATTATTATTTCTGTTAATCATGATGATTTCCCGCTGACATCTAATGCATCAGACTAAAACCAGAAACATTCTTTATTCAGAAGTTTGGGCTTAATGTTTTCTACCTGATTAAAGGTTGTTATTTTCAAAAGTTCCCTTTTCTGACAATCAAGTGTCATCAGAATATGAATTCTAATTTAATGAATTTAGTTGTACATTTTAGTTCACAAACATTTTCCAATTGATTTAAGACATCTGTTCCTAAAAATGGGCAATGAATGTGGAAACCATTTATTCTTTATGCTGCTTTTGTTTTAAACAAACTCAACTCCATGATCACCCTAGGGTTCAAAAGTAAACAGTTGCAATGGAGGGATATTTTGGCATTCTTTAAATGTGGGCTGATACATTTTTTTTAATATCCATTCTCCTAACTGTGTCCTCGTCCAGTTAGGAGGATCGACTGGGTTCTCATCCAGCCGCGTTTGTCACAATAAGAATTATTTACTCTTTCTGATTACTGTGCTTCTTATTAATATGGACAAGTCTGGGCACATGGTTATTTTCTTATAGCCATTTACTGACTGGTAAAGACTTCCACACATCTGACCAAGTTGAACAGGATGTCTTATTTTTAATTATATATTTTTTTGTTTTTTTTTACGAGTGACAAAGCAAAACAGACCTCTCTGCCATGCCATATTTATACCCCAGAGAAATAGGGACTTAATAGTAATTATGAATGCCAATAATTGTGACATTGTTTTTATTAAAAACAAATATTCCTTAGCAGGGGATTTTTTACCCACTGATTAAATGTAAGTTAAGTTTAAGGTTTGGATTTTTCTCAATTTTTTGGTGAGATCATCCTTCGTTAGAAAAAAGATTGATTTATTTTAAGGCTTCTCACACATCTTCATGAGGGGTGTCAATAATCTGTAGGGAAGTCCCTGAAAAGGAAATGGACTCAGCTGGAAACGTCACCACAACAGCAAATCGTGATTGAACAGTGGCATCAAGTTAATTTGCTGTGCACTCTGGACTGAGTTCATTTAGTGGCACTTTGCACTTCCTCCAGCCTTTGTTTAAACTCTCTGTTTTTTGGTTGCATAACTATTTGTTTTTTATTCATTTGACCTGAGGAAAACAGAGAACAGATCGGTTACCCGAACAGCACTCGGAGAGCGAAGACTTGGAATCCGTGTTTATTTCCATGCTCCTTTTCTCTCTCGCCTGTGATTCAAGCAGTCTGAATAATGGATGACGAAGAGAGAAATTTTCCTTACCGCCCACCCCCCCTTCACCCTCTTTGCTTACGTTACACGAGGACACGGATGGCTGAAAATAGCGCTGCTGTCCTCATGTGATGCGAAATTAAAAGCACACTGGAGCGGAGACACTTGCTGCTGGGGAACGAAGAAAAAAACAAAAAACACTTGTTCTACTCCATCTGACAATCCCTCCATCCAGCCTGCAACATCAACCCCATCTGTCTGTGCAAGAGTACTTTTCACTACGGCAAGCTTTTTGAAATATGATGATGTACATGTGATTGTAATAAAGATATTTTAATTAGCTATGACAGTGTTTTGGGATTTGTGTTTCTGTTGCAAGACCCTGCTGATTTTAAAGAGCAGTAAACCTAATTTAGGACGGACTGAAAATAGTAACTGAGGATATTTTTAATGCACCTACACATTTCTCCTTAATGTCACGGGAGATTAAGTTTTAAGGTGGCCGGATATTAAGATTAGGCAGATGGTAAGGATGCCTTCCAACCACAAAGGCTCATCACCAAAGATGAATCATCCTAAATACCAGGGAAGACATGCAAAAAAAGATGGACATTAATCATCTTTGATATGTCATATTTTAATATAATGTAAATTAAAAATACATATTTTTATGTTAACAATTAACACTCTTTGATTTATGTTCTTTTGAGATATCCATGCCTCATGGATATTCTATCTGAAAGCAACTTCTTGGTTGAAAGAAAACAATTCATTAAATAATTCTTCCTGGGGTATGAATATTTTGGGACTGACTGAAGCATTATTTATATTAATATATATAAATATTTAGGATTATTTCAGCGACTTTGTGGTCTACGATCAGAATCATGGGGAACTCATAGAACTAACTGGATCACTCCACGGATCCCATCTTAACTCGCCTGATGGGGAAACCCTGGCACATCTGATGATGTTCCAGCCATAAGGTAACTGAGATTTGATGGCTGTTGGTTGTGGTTCTGTTCGTTGTTGTCGTGGTGATTCCTCACATTGAATTTAAATACAAAGAAAAAAAATATTGATCTCTGGTCACCTGATGAGCAAAACATTTCAGCACATACAAACATTCCTTGTATCAGAGCAGCAGCAGAAGGAGTCATCCCAAGGGCCTGAACAGCCAATCAGATTCAGACCTCAGGAAACTTGTGACTACCTCAGATTAAATAAATAGCCAATAAGAAAAACAGATTACATAATATTTTTCTGACACGTTCTTTAGACTCACGGAGAGACCAGGAACGTTAACTAGCAGTTCTGAAGCTATTTAATTTTTATTTGAGGTTTTAAATATGTATTTATCCTATTAAATGAAACTGGGAAGTAGAAGTATTGTGTTTACCCCATTAATCTGCAATTAAACAAACAAAAAATAAAATGTATTTCTCAATCTGCTAAATGAGATTTTTTTTTTTTTTTTTTGTTTGTTTATGTTAGAGATGCTATGAACCATCGACAGGTATTCAGACAAAACTACTTTCAAGCAAAAGCATTTTGAGGTGATGAAAACATTCATATTTTGTAGGCTCAGGACATCGTCTGCTTGGGATAGGAGGAAGAGATGTTTCTGATTAAGGCAGATGGGAGTAAATTTGATGGATAGAATTGCTACTTTTCCAGATGTATGTGCCATTTACAGATATTTTTTCTGACTTCAGTTCAGGTAAAGTCCCAGTCCTGGACTCAGAATACTGTTGAATCCAGAGCAGAATTAGTTGTTCGTTGTTAGGCCAGCCAACACCGCCCTCTGGTGGTTGGAGTAGATAACAATAGACTGGAGTTCCCTTCTGACCATGATATTGGTTTAGTGATTATTGTCATCTGTATTCTTTAATTATTTACAGGGATAATATTTCATGGACCGAGATTGGATGGAGACAATATTTATGCAACAAGCAATAGTCCATGTTTGTCAAAGAGGAATCTAAAAGTTGGTGAAGATTCTCAGTCATCAATTGGAAGGAATCTAAAAGAAGTCTTCAATTTTACGTAGAGAAATTCCCTGTTGGTTTTCATTTAAAACGGATTTTCTGTGAAATCGGTTATCAGATCTGAAAGTGTTTCCTTTTACCTGAAAGGTGGACTGGTCAGCATAATGCTGGGTGATGTCTAACTTCTTTTCTTACAGGAAGCACATGCCTTTTCACCAAGCAATGTTTGTTTTAAAGAGACATTCCTCCACTCTTTGAGGCAAATTGGTGTCTCAGACTTACTTAAAGTAACTATCTTGTACCTGGTTGCAAAATGCCCTCATTAATGCCCTTTAGTAAGCTCTTCAGTAGCTTTAACTAAAGCAATATAAACAGGAAAGTAAAAAATAAATCAAAACCTCGACATGTGTTAACTTACGAGAGCGTCTGCGAAGATCTTTAGTCAAGGAAGTCTCTGACAAGGGAAGACAAAGTTCAAATGAATTTGCATCTTAAACAACACCGGCAGCCGGCGGATTCAGAGCCGCGTTTGGCACACTTCATGAGACATTTGCTCCTAACCCTGCTTCACATATAGATGTGGAACAATTTAAATAAAGTGGGAATAAAACAAGTTTACTAATTATCTAAAACTCCTTTACTGATATTGTGTTAATTTGAACCTATTAGGGCTTATAGTTCAGGACAAGCAATCGTGTGGTTTCCCTCCAGATGGTTGGTGAAGTCATGCTCTGTCTCTGTTGGGGCACAACACCAGCATCTGTCGCCAGAGCTCCAGTGAAAATCCTTTTGTGGGGCACTGAGCACATCTAGGAAGGACTTGGTGTGGGAAACTGAGACAAGCCTTCTGCTCATATTTCAGTAAATACCGGTAGTACAACTAGATGTAAAAAATAGGAACAATCTAATAAGATATTGCAGGAAATATGAATAACTGGTTTAAGCAAGAAAAAAAAATACAATTTATTATTGCCATTGCTAAATTGTGTTAAATACAGCTGTATGGGTGATTATGAAACATGTGAATTTGAACTAAGTTTCTTTTTAGTGTAGACTAGATGGATCAATCTATATACCAACATAATTATAACAGCGTATGGATTTATTACCAGATTGTTCCATATTGGTACAAACTTGTTTCATGTTTGTTTTTAAACTGGCAAGAAATGAGAGTTTTTCCACAAGGATATGGGAATGAGATATAAAAGTTACTGATCAAGAAGCCGGTCGACTCTATAAAAAGTCACAACATTCCCACATTCCCACAAAACTCCCCCCCCCAGTCCGCCACCTGTGATCAAACCATTGTCCCCTAGAAACAGGAGCTCTGACCATGTGGCAGGGCAGACTTCTTTTCTCTCTACTGCTCAGCTCTGATTGGTTCAGACTGTGGGAAACTGCTCCCACACCAAGACCCACACATCCAGATGGAGATGAGGGCCTATAAATAGGAGGGCGAAGCCAGCAGAGATCAGATTCTCTCTGCAGAGAACCTCTACAGCTCAGAGATCCAACCACGGCACCTAGACTCGCGGCAGCAATGGCCAACTCTCGGGAGCTTCTGTCTCTGAACCACAAGGTAAACATCGGCTCCATGGAGGGAGTGTTAATATTTCCGTTTGTGTTAATAGCAACGATGCATACCGGAATGTGTTCACTAATCCCTTTCTTCTTGTTTCTGCAGCTCAGAGAGTCTATCCAGGCTAAATTGCTCACCAAAGAGCAGCCAGACCCCATGCTGGAGAAAGCAGACAACCTGGAGGACAGTTTCCTGAGACAGCTCCAGCAGCATCATCCAGCTGTAGACCAAGTCGCTATTCCAGATGTGCTCAGGAGGTGGCGGTCACTTCCTGTCCAAAGATGAAATGGAGACACCGTCCCAGAATAGTCTGCTGAACCATTTCAGCAAGCTGGGTGCTTCCTCTCAGAAGGACCTGAGACACTTGCTTTGAGAGCCACAGTCCAGACCAGCATCAATCAAGACAGAAGCTCGGCCAACAGCGCCCTCTGGAGGCCGCGGTAGAGAGCTGCAGTTTTGAGTAAAAACGACACAACTTAGACCACGTTGGTCAGACCGTATTTATCTGAATTTGTCCGACTTTTATCAAAATGTTGTTCTTTGCGATTCTATTTGAATTGTTGTCTTTACACACGGCGATATTTCCTGAGGAAATTAGCTCAATATCTTTCATGCAAAGAAAGAAAAAAGCAAAAAATCTAAAGACCACATTGGTAAAAGGTTAATGATACTGATTTTTTTAAAATTCAAAGACATATTCTTCTGTTTGTATAGAAGATAACTAAACTGTTTTGAAATGGGAAAATCAAATACAAGAACGTTTGTCTGTCAGACAAAAATGTATTTTGTTTTCGTTTTGACTTAAAACTAACTTTAACTTTGGTTTTAAATCGACTGGGTTTAGCCAGTGTGGACCTATACATTCCTTCATGGATTTGTACATTATTTTCTTTCGTATGGAAAGATGGACCACTGTATATGGATCGCTCATCAGATCTACATTTATACCATAGACCATGTTTGTCAAAGACAAATGACACTGAAATGTTTGAAATTCAAGGACTTCTTTCTGTGTGTCCAGAGGCTTGTTGGGCAGAACTGAAACTGCCTTTTCAGATAGATCTGTTAGATCTAAAAGTGTTTTCATTCTTTTGTCTTAAAATTTTAGACTTTTACTTTGAATGTTCTGGGTTCACTCAAAATGATACTTTTCATTCTTGCATTTTCAATTTATTTCCAATGGAAAAATTGAATTACTGCAAATTGATGTTTGATTATTCTGATTTTTTTTTTTTGCCCTTTGTCTTACATTCTTTAACAGAAAAATGTATGAATTCACATGTTGTGAAAATGCCAATGCATCACTTTGTGATTCACCTATCATGATCTGTTCTAAGATCAGCTTTATCTTTAGCTTTGACACGAAGGACATTTACGACGAAGGAATTTTATCATATAATGTTCCTGTCTTTTGTGAAGATGATGTCTTTCTGCTAGTTCTAAGTAAAGAGTCTTGGATGTGATGCATCATCATATTTCTGTGACTCCAGAGAAACCTTTCACAATTCTGTTTCAGTTTCTTTTAACAAACAAACAAACAAATAAAATCAGTTACAATTGTACTTGAACTCTTTCTTCTTTTAAAGCACGTTTTTAATTTGGGGATGAAGTATACTTTTTAGAAGGGATAGTTCTTCTCAGATGCTAATCTGGTCGTATATCTACTCATGGCTACTCATGGCTTGCAAAAGTATTCACTCCCCTTGAACTTTTCCACATTTTGTCACAGTACAACCACAAACATGAACATATATTTTAACAGAATTGTGCGTAAAAGACCAAAACAAAGTAGTATAGAATTGTGAAATAGAAAGAGAGTTATACAAACTTTTGTTTTTTTAACAAATAAAAACTGAAAGTTGCAGTGTGCAAAAGTATTCAGTCCCGCTGGAATGACAGCAGCAAGTCCGGGTCTGCCTCTACCAGCTTTGCACATCTAGTGGCTGAAATTTTTGCCCATTCTTCTTTGCAAAACAGCTCAAGCTCAGTCAGATTAGATGGAGATCGCTTGTGAACAGCAGTTTTCAGATCACGCCATAGATTCGGGATTTAATTTAAGTCTGGGCTCTGACTGTGCCGATCTAACATATGAATAGGTTTTGTTTTAAACCTTTCCGTTGTAGCCCTGGTTTTATGTTTAGGGTTGTTGTCCTTTTGGAAAGTGAACCTCCGCCCCACTCTCAAGTCTTTTGCAGCCTCCCACAGGTTTTCTTCTGGGATTCCCCTAAATTTGGCTCCCTCCATCTTCCCAATCAACTCTGACCATCTTCCCTGTCCCTGCTGAAGAGAAGCACACCCAGAGCATGATGCTGACACCACCATATTCGACAGTGGATATGGTGTGTTCAGAGTGATGTGCTTGGGAAATCTTTATATAGCCTAAGCCTGCTTTAAAATTCTCCACAGCTTTATCCCTCACCTGTCTGGTGTGTTCCTACTACATACAGCACGTGTGAAGCAGGGGTTAAAACAAGGAAGCGGCTAACGGCTATTAGCATATCAAAATCAGTGCTTTCAAAAATGTGGGATATGCACACAGACGGTGGAAGAGTGATCGACTGTTTCTCTGCCTGAGTTCTACCAAACCTAGATTTCAGATTCACCGTAAAATAATTTATATGTATTCTCAGCAGTGAGACTTTGAGATAATGATCAACTTTAAATAATTCCCCTTTTTAAGAGGCATCAGAGCGTACCTAAAGTGATGCAAATGAGGCACACTTCTATTGTTTGTGCAGTGAAAGCAGTCGTGTGGGAAACCAGAACGAGCTCCATCTCAAAGTCGCTGCGGGACAATAGATCCAGACCTTTGACCCAAAGAGAAGCCGGTTAACAGAGACACACTGACATGCTTCAGTTCAGTTTCACTTTTACTTTTACATACCAAATCTACAAAGCTTTTCATTATTCCTGCAAGCATTTCAACGTTGCAAATGTCCATTAATTAAATTTAGAATAAAATGTAGAACATTGTTAAGCTGATTATTATGACTTGGGTAGAAAAGTCCACAGCAAAGATTAAAGGTTAATGCAAAGAAAATTATTAAATCTGCAGCGTCATGACACAAATTCACCATCAATGGACATAACTTGCAGGGCCCATCAGAAATAAAATTGTTATTTGTGGAGTTGCCATGTAGTTTAGTGATAAAGTCACAATTTAGACCATTTGTTGAATGCTGACATGATTTTTTAATCAAATGCAAACAGAAAAAATGCTGAATTTGGTAAAATGCTACAAGTGTGAATTTTCTTTTTTATTATTATTCTTAGCCATCATGTAATGCAATGATTTAAGTGTGAGAATATTTTTGTTTAAATGGCAAATATATCAGCATCATCCCCCACACCAGCAGCTGACTACGCTCCAGAGGGATTTGGCACGTGTGGAGAATCTGCTGCCTAATCAACCAAATATCATGCTTGTGTCACAAATTTACATGCAGTACAGATATAAAAGCTGCTGGCATCCAAGAATGTGACTTAGACTGTGAGCCGCCTAAAGTTGAGCTAATTGTGTTCTTATTTTTGCTGTTGCTACACAGTTTATTTTATCAGATTCAATTGAATATTTCCTCACATGTGTTTTGAAACTGTGCGGTCATTAAGTCATCGCAGCAGCAGGCATCTAAATTGATTTGCATAAAGCGTCACAACTTTCCCACATTCATACAGAGCCCAGTGAGTCTCTTTAGATCTCCCATTGGTCCTCCACCTGTTCCCCTGAGACCCCCCCCCCCCCATCATTCCCAGCAGACGAGTACTGAGCATGTGGTTGGGCACACTTCTATTCTCTCATGTTCTGAGCTCTGATACGTGCAGAGGGTGAGAAACCTCAACAAGACATAGGCCCACACATTCAGATGGAGATTTGGGACTATAAACAGAGAGGATGAAGCCGGCAGAGATCAGATTCTCCCCACAGAGTCCGCCGTAGCACAGAGATCCAGACATGGCACCGCCAATCACTGCAGCAATGACCTTCACTCAGGAGCATTTGACCCTGAACCACAAGATAAATATGAGATTCGCTGAAAAGTTACTTTTCTTAAAGATAGACTTTGTTGTTTGGGAAAATAATAATACCAGAAAAAAGTTTAATCATAATTCTGATTTTGCTTCTGCAGTTTGGAAAGCTTCTGGTGGAGAAGTTACACAGAGAGCGAATCAACCGGCTGCTGAAGTCTCTCATGGGTCCAGAGACTCCAAGCTGGAGAAAGTCTGGTTCCTTAAGAAAACTGCAGCAGCAGCAGCAGCATTCAGCTGTGGACTGTGCTGCACTGTTCAAATAAATGCTGAGCCCACAGATTTAAAAAATAATGCTGCATCGCTTCTACAAGCTTCCTCTCATATGAGTGAGCTTGGCTTCTCTGCTCAGCATCATTAAAAACAAATATCTGATAAACAGCTCCCTCTAGAGGTCATGTTAGAAACCTACAGACTGGAGTTACTCCCAGAGAAATCTACACTATGCCATATTGGTAACCGGATCACAGATAGCTCTGTGAACTGTTTTTACTGTGTGTACAGAAGAATTTACTCTGCTGATGCTTTTTTGCATAGCATAAATTTTCCTGTGGAAATGACAACAGTAAGTTTTTATTTTGAGTTAGAAAGGCTGTGCAGTAGAATGTCATCTATTGTTTGTCAATGACTGATCACAGTGATTGATGAGGAATTTATCTTTTTAGAGGATCAATTGTTCTTCTAGACTTCATCTAACTTAGTAAAAAAAAACTCCTTTAGAGATTCACAGATTACATTATTTTTTTATATTATTTTTCAAAAGATGGCATTTGCTGAGTTAACATTAAAACTATCGTTTAAATTAAAATAAGAAAGAAAAAAAAGTCTCGTAATGCAAACAGTTATGGTCCATTTGGGTCAAACTCAATATAACTGAACTTTCTGAAATGTTGTTTTTCTGTATACATCTGTATGTACAGAAAGTTCTTTAATTAACGTGTTTTTTTGTTTTAATCTATGCAAACATATACATTTATGTGTTATAGAGGTTATTTTATTTCTTTTGTCAAAAACAATATCTTTTCAGCATTAACTTCACATCTTTAAACCTGCCTATACTTTTGAACTTAATGATCTCTGTTCTGTTCTGAGGTCAGGTTTTTCTAGTTATCTTCAACATAAAGTGCACGTTAATGCACATTTTTAGATTTTTTCTTATGAAAACAGAAGGATGTATCTAACAATGTTTTTTTTTGCCTTTTATAAAGACATCTGTTCCTCTACTCTGTTTGATTAAATTGTCTTTGAGATTTTTCCACGTACTTGTTGTGATGTATCATCCCTTTCCTGTGCCACCTGTGCGAGTGGATGTAATTCTGACTTGATTTATGAATAAAAAGGACATAACTAAAAATGTGTCCCTTGGTATATTTTCTTCTTTTAAAGTAGAGCCTTTCAGCAGAAATGAAGTACTTTGTGCTAATTTCTGATGGTCACATGGTGTGAATGCTGGCTTAAATTTAAACGCTCTCTGCTGTTTCTAGATTATTTTATATCAAAAGATAATGATGTGCACTGAAAAATAGATTGAAAGGAGTGGATTGATGTCAACAGAATAATGAAAGAGTCTTTATCATCTGGTACATTTCAGAACAGGCAAACACAAAACAGCAAATAGACCTTCACTGACTAATAATGGGAACATGTTTTTTTTTTTTTTTTTTGTAACTGTCTTTAAATATCACACATTAACATCTTCAAACTTCAGAAAAAAATCCAGTTGTTTTCTTTTTAAACTTTTTTTTTGGAATGATCATGACCTTGGAAGACTGAGAATCTTCACCAGCAAAACCACAACAAACTCTGTCAGAGCTCAACAGGGCAAGAGCTGCAGGTCTTTGTCCCAAATAAAGATTATTGTTACAGATAAGCATGTGTAACCATTATTGTACGTTTGTTCCTCAGTTTAAATAATTTACACCCAGTTAAAATTCTGAGTTTTCTAAAAATTACACATGAACTGTTCTAAACCGATTTATTATGGAGCAATACTATGCGTTAATTAAATTAAGTAGATGTTTTAGTAGAAGTTGAGTGGTTTATGTTTAAATTAAGATGTTTTTATTTTTATCTATTCACCTTAGTTTATCTGCCATGTTTCCCAAGTCTGGGATAACCCAACGATGTGTAGGAGTTAATTGTGTCATCTGCGCTTGCTGTAGACCAGAGAATGTTGTCAGAAAGTTCTCTAACTACACATGTCGTAGTTTTATTTTAAAAGTGTGAAAAGTAAACAGGAGTAAAATATTTATTAAATATTATATGATTCATATATATGAATCATAAATATGATTATAAATATTATCAATTATGGAAAATTCTCCGTCTGATCACCCGTCAAAGATAAGATAACCTATCTCCAATTATAGGCTTTGTTGGATTAGCATACAAGGAAAAAAGTCCACCCTACTCTTGCCGTCAACTATGTCATTCTTCTATCTATCTATCTATCTATCTATCTATCTATCTATCTATCTATCTATCTATCTATCTATCTATCTATCTATCTATCTATCTATCTATCTATCTATCTATCTATCTATCTATCTATCTATCTATCTATCTATCTATCTATCTATCTATCTATCTATCTATCTATCTATCTATCTATCTATCTATCTATCTATCTATCTATCTATCTGTCTATCTATCTGTCTGTCTGTCTGTCTGTTAAATAGTGAAAAAGGATCAGAGGCAGCAAATCCTGTCATTTCCCTCCAGATGGTTGGTGACGTCAGGCTTTCTCTCTTTTGGCGCCTACGACCATGACCAGACTCTTCAAAAGTCCTTTTGTGGTGCACTGGGCACATCAATGAAGCCAGAGTGTGGGAAGCGGAGAGAAACTTTGTGCTCAAACCAAAGTCACAAAATAGGGATCCCACCTGCTACATCTGGACTCTAGTGCTGTGTAAAACATCCAATTTAGTTTTATTTACATATTTTGATTCTAGAGCTGATTTCAGGGAATGATAGTCAAAGACTGATGATTTTGTTGTTTAATAAGTGTATCTAATTATATATATATATATATATATATATATATATATATATATATATATATATATATATATATATATATATATATATACATATATATGTGTATATGTGTATACATATATATATATATATATATACACATACATATATATATATATACATATATATATATATATGAATATTATTCAAATCTCTAAACGCAAACCCCATTTGAATATAGAAATATTATTCAGTAAAGGCAGCGTCTGAGAAACCAGCTAACCGAACCTTATTAGAAAAAATGTCTTGTTAAAATGTTTTAATGGTTTATTTCCAGCCGCAGTTTCATAATTGAAAGAAATGTGGGATTTTATTCCAACTGGTCACCTAAACGAGAAATTCAACTTAGAAGTTAGAACCCAGAAGAAAAAAAAGCTTTTAGACAACACAACAACCACCTGTGTCAAAATAAAAACCTTGTGAAAAAACTTGCGCTTCTACTCGGCCACCTGTTTACTGTCTATCGCTTATCATTTATTTATTAATTATTATCAATTTCAATTCGGTCCATAATGTCATATTGTGTATATACTGTATACCAAATCCACATACCGTATGTACATAACACCACATATAACATTCATTTATTCCAGCATTCTCTGCACTTATCACACTGTGGACATGCATGTTTGCATGTGTATGTGCACCTGTACATGATTTCCATCTCTGACATGTACATGAAAACAACAGCTATGGAAATGATATTTCTCCCTGTATCCTTTGCACTTTGCTCATTGTACCATTGCACTACAGTCTCAGTCTGACAGTTTTGTTTATAGTGTGTTTATAGGTGTTACTGCGTTATTGTGTTATTGTATTATTATAAGTAAGCACATCGTGAGCATTGTACAACCCAGAGTCAAATTCCTTGCACACATACCTGAGAAATAAAGCTCATTCTTATTCTGGAAAAAAATATATCAGCTTTATTAACATCTGAATCGGTGTTTACAATGAGATTCCAGGCTCAGCCTTTTCAAGAAGTGAGGAGTTATTGGGTATGTTATGCCAAAATCAGTTAAAAAAAATATTTAAATGGCACTCTTATATAAGATAAGATGCATCAAGCTTAGCTTGTTTAAAATGTTTGTGCTTATTATCTAAATAGAATCAAGTCATCTCCGTGTGAGAAGGCCGGAAATGTCTAATGAATGCATGTCAACTTAAATACATTGAGAAGTACTGTTATGTCATTTAAAAGCCATGTGGATCTGTAGTAATCTTAGGTTTGGTATTTTGGTGCCATCCATACTTTGGCATTAAATAAAGACACTGTGTGATGCCAAAATGTCTTTAAAACAAAAGCACACTTACATTGATCCTTGCATGAAAGGACAAAGTGTGGGAAACCAAAATAATCTCAGTCTCAGAGGCGCAGAGGGACAATAGATAGTGACCTCTGTCCTGCAGGGACTCTGGGTGTAATATGGTGGAATGATGGTAAACCCTGTGTGATGACAAAGTTGATGGGATGTGGTAGAAACAATCGAGTTTCAATAGAGCTACTTTAATACTTATAATAAATAGTTGGGCTAAACCATTGAAGTTGTTTTAACAACTTAATATTATTAAAATCAAAGCTAATGAAATAGAGTGAATAAAAATAGAGGATTTTTCATTATGAATTTCAGGAAAAGCAGTCCGCTGAAACATGTGCTTGATTTCTAGACTGATTAACCTTCACTCCTGATGTTGAAGTGTATCTAACATTTTCATCAATTAGTCGAAGTAATCAGTAATCTGTTGTTTCCCTCCAGTTGGTTGCTGACGTCAGACTTTCACTTTGTTGGAGCACACAGCCAGCATCCGTAACAAGGGCCGTCCTGGCCTGTGAGCACATTGGTCAGTGGATAAGCGTGGGAAACTAAGAAACCCTCTGTTCATGCTATGAATACACCACAATACAGAGGACACACCTGCTTCATCTGCACCGACCAACTTTGGCAAACTTTCAGGAACAAATACATGGAGATTCAATAGCAAGAATATGATATTTAAAGAAAATAAATTAGGGAACATCATCATTAGAGGGGTGAAGAGCAAGCTTAAAAAAACTGTTACTGAATCATAAAATGAAAATATATTCTTAGAAAATTAAACAGATTCAGTGACTATGGCTATATATATATATATATATATATATATATGTGTGTGTGTGTGTGTGTGCACGTGCGCGCTACACTTCAAGCATCGCATCAAAAGAGGCATGATGGTGTATCTAATACGATGCATAATGAGGCACACTTCTATTGTTCCTGTGGTGAAAGGACAGAGTGTGGGAAACCAGAGGAAACTCACTCTCAAAGTCGCTCAGGGACAATAGATTGAGACCTTTGACCCCGAGGAGAAGCTCCTTAACAGAAACATGCTGACATGATTTCAATCACTTTTTACTTTTACTGCTTTACGAATAGTATTTATTTAGTCTTGTTGTAAAAATGAAAATGTTGTCAATTTTTCTTGCAACAGTTTGATGCAAAAAAAAATAAAAAAATAAAAATTTTCATGTTTAGCTTCAGGTTGGTCAGTAATATTATCCACGGTTTTTTAAAACAAAAAGTGAGACTTTTGAATAAAGAAAACTCTCAAATAGTTTTCAGTTGCAGTAATATAGCCTGTCATATATCGCATCATGATGCTTCTGAAGGATTTACACTGTGCATCTTTTATTTTTTTTTTGTAATAAAAGTAACTTTTTCATTGGCGGACATCAAATTTCCTCATTGTTTTTTTTCTGCTGGAATTCTATCAGGTTAAAAGGAAGATGAAGGTGAAATAAACATTTCTAAATTTAAAAAGTTATGTTGCTTTTCATATAAACAACTAAATGCCTGCTAAACGATTGTCACGTGAGAATGTTTCTGAGACAAATGCTTAACGTGATTAGCACGATCAGCCCCAACAGGAGCGGCATATTATCCAGAGGGATTTGGCACGTGTGGGGAAACAGCTGCCTGATCATAAACCCCTTCTGTATACATCTCAAATCTGCATGGTGTAGACTCAAAGGCTGTTAGGTGGAACAAAAAAAAAAAAAAAAAACAGTCATCATGGTAAACCTATATTTATTTTGAGAGGTTTCATATAATAACACAAAACCAAAATCAAAATCTCTGCATATTAAACACTAGTTTGAGCCATATTTCAAGTTTTGTGGTCAAGAGGTTGAGTGATTGGGTGATTTTCCTTTAAATTCAAAAATCAACTTTCAACAGCACATGTCAGAATTAAAGTCTTAACCAAATGTTTCCTGTTTACTGAAGTCAAACGTTATATAAAATAAGACAGCAACATAATCTATATAAAAACAGCAGCTACTGGGTTAACACTGTGGCGAAGAAGCACAGCGCTGCATCTATTACGTTTTATTTCTGGCTAATTTCTCACATGTTAAATGAAATGGAGCGTACTTAGTGAATCACGGACGTCGGCACAAGGCAAAACATTGGATCTTCATAAAGAATCACTGCTTTCCCACAATGAGTCAGCTCGCAGGGACCCCCCCCCCTGCCGCCGTAGCTTCTCCACCTGTTCCCCTGAGATTCAAAGAGTTGAATCCCAACAACAGCAATGAGCATGTGGCAGGGCAGACTTCTTTTCTGTTCCCTCCTGAGCTCTGATTGGTTCAGACTGTGGGAAACCTTTTCTGAGCCAAGACCCACACATTCAGATGGAGATGTGGGACTATAAATAGGAGGGATGCAGCCAGCAGAGATCAGAGTCTCCCTACAGAGACTTCTACGGCACCTCTACAAGGATCCTACCAGGGCGCAATCAGCCACCAGCAACTCTGAGGAGCTGACTCCCAGCCACAAGGTAAACATGACATCCATAAAAAAATAACACTTCTTTGCCCAGATTCCTACTATATCATATCACACAGCAAAATACGTTTACTAATGACTTTCTTCTTGTTTCTGCAGCCCAGAAAGATTCAGGTGGGAAAATACACAGAGAGCAACTGAACAGCAGCATGGAGAAAGTCAAGTCTCTTCTGAATCAGTCGTTTCTGAAAGCTGCCAGACTTGAAGCTGGAGAGAGCAGACATCCTGGAAATGCTTCCTCAGACAGCTGCAGCATCCAGCTGTGGACTCAGCGGGGCGGCCCAATAAGTGGGTCACTTATTGGGCAAAAAGATGAACCGAAGCGGCGTCTCAGAGAAGACGGCTGGACCACTTCAACAATCTGCAGACCTCCTCTGAGAATAACCTGAGAGAGGGAGGATGACTTCTGTCCTTCTGATGCAAGCCCAGACCAGCATCAGGAATGACAGCAGGCCAGTAAACAGCGCCCTCCTGAGGCAGGGGGAGAAACCTCCAGACTGGACTGTCCCTGATAAACTTACTACGCCATATTGGTAAATGGTCATTGACTATATTATATATAGTTCTGTGGACTTTGTCTTCTGAATGAACAGAAGAATTTCATTTCTAGATGCATTTCTATGCATAGAGTTACATTTCCTGTGGAAACGACACAAATATATTTACTTTTGATAAAAAAAGTATGTGTTGCATGAACTAAATTTTATCGCATCTGCGATTGAGCTTCCTTTGTAATTTTACGATCACATTTATGGTTGTTGAAATGAAAATCTTCCTACTTCTTTTCTGGGGAGAAAATTATGTTTTTGATTTTATCTAAATTATCATTTATTTTACTACGTTTGTGAAATTCAAAACAATGTTTTGGAGAAACTTTTATTTTTCTTGACATATCACCTGTTGTCATACTGCAGCGAACCTGCAGACTGTAGTTACAAAGAAAAAATACCACATTGGTTAAAGTAAGCTAGATTGAACTTTTTATAATTCTGTTGAATTGTTCATCTGAATTCAATATTTTTTTGAATCAACTACTTTTTAGATTTTCTGTGAAAATCATTCTATCTTTCAAAATGAGATGAGAAATAATTTTACAATCAAACAATAATGAACCATCTTGGTTTAAATAATGCAGCTGAATCATTTTTCTGTATGCACAGAAAGTTATTTCATTTAGTATGGGGTAATAAAATGCTGCTCTTTTAAAAATGGTAGATTGTTTAGAACTGATCATCTAACTGATGTTAAGTGAGTTATTTTCCTTTTATCTAAAAGGAGATAGGGTCAGCGAGAAGCTGTCTTGTCTGTAAAGACGGACATTTCTGTAAAAATATTCTGTATTCACTCTTATGAAAATGCTAAGCATGGCTATAAATCTAACGTGTGATCTGTTCTAAGGTCCTCTTTATTTTCTTTACCACTTCTGTAAAGTGCAGATTTTGCATATCTTAGAATAATTTCTATGAAAATAATTAAGAATTTTAGACTATGAAGTCTTTTGTATCAAATACTTTTTTTATAGTCTTTTATAGACTTTTTTATAGTCTTTTGTAAAGACAGACGTTCCTCCACTCATTTTGAGTAAAGTGTCTTGGAGATTTTTCCAAGTATTGTTATGATGTATCATCATGTTAGTGTCTGATTTTGATTTAATGTGTTTTTTTTTTCATTAAAAACGAAACAGAAGAAAAAAAGAAATGCATTTGTCTGTATTTTTTCTTCCTCTGTGTATTTTGCATAGTTTCGCTTGAAATGTGGTAAACCTGTTAGTGCTGTAATCAATTCTGTTTGGTTTGTAAAAGCTCATAAATTAAGTTTGACAGTTGAGTTTAATGCTCAGCTTTTGCTGTGATGACGTATCGATTCTTCTTGTGATTATTCTGTATATGCTGACGTTGTGCTCTGTCATACCTACATACCTTAAAGCTCTATTAATAAACTTTATATCATAGTAAATACTGGTGGTAATTTATGTGCACAAGTCATTTAACACTAAACCAGGGTTTTTATGAGCCACAACCTGTGCAAGGTTAAACAAATGGGCTGTAAAATAAAAGCTAAATAAATTAAAAATAAAAGCTAATATGACAAATAAGTGCCTAAAATTAGTCTTACACATTGGTTTCTTGCTTTAATTAGCTCACAAGAAGTTAAAATTATGCAACTTAAATTTCCTAAATTATCAAGAAAAATATTCATGGACAGTTTTACCATTTCCATTTTACTTTAAGTTAAAAATAAAGAGCCATGACATTATAAAATAGTCAAGAAAATTTTGAAATGTCAAGTTTTTCTTCTAAACTAAACAAATAATCCAATCTTTGGTTGCAAAAATCTGCATCTCTACAGTAATCTTTATTTCTCTAAATACATTCTAAGGAAGCTGGTTTAAAGAAAATAGAAAGAAACATATAAAAAACCCAAACACAGTAAAAGTCACTGCTTCTGTCAAATTAAAAGAGGACACGCCAAACCGTAATTATAGGAAAAGTGTTGGAAAGTTAAAAGTTCAAGTTAATTTGCATCTTTAACAGCTGACAACTGTTGATTTGGCACATGCAGCGCCTGCAAAGATCTGACCTAAATGAAGATGTGAACTGTTTGATCGAAAGAACAACGGCACATTTTAAAGCTGTGGAAATTTAAACAGAAGAAGAGGCCAGTTAGATGTCCTACAGACAATATATTTTCCAACATGACATTCTGAGGCGGCCAATCCTGCCGTTTCCCTCCAGATGGTCAGTGATGTCAGGCCCTTTAAGACTACTACGCACACGGCCAGCGCCAAAAAAACAGAAGCTGCTGTCAAACTCCTTTTCTCATGTGCTGAGCACGTCGATGGAAGACAATGTGTGGGAAACTGGGAGAGATTTTCTGCTCACACTTGCTCAATTAACTTGTTATTCTTTTAGAGTTCTGTACAAAGGCGTAAACATATAGCTGGACTCATGAAATGTAACTTTGAGAATTGCAGAAATTTCTCATTCAAGATTACTCATTATTCTTACTAATTTTTATACCCATTTAGAAACAACTTCTTTACCTATAAATACAAGCCTTTAATTATGAGCATATTTTGATTAAATAGTCATAATCCACGTATGCAATGGGAAGTTAAAGAAAATCCTAAGAACTCTTATGTAACTTTATTTACATATATAAATATTATTCATAATCAGTTGTTTTCTCTCATTTCTGGAATTTTGTTTTTAGTAAGAAATTCCATTTTTTTTTTCTTTTTTTGGACTGATTTGAATCAATGTTGATACAACATCCATCAGTTCAGGCAACATTTATTGAAAGCTGGGTGGGAGTCAACCTTTGATTCTGCTACTGACAAAGTGTGTGAAAGTTGGGAGTGTTTAACATCCTTGACCTCTGCAGCAGCTGACTGCTGTCCACGGAGATTTGGCACACTTTTCTGTCTGTAAAGTCTAAATGATGTTGTAATGCCAAACGTTTTGGCTCAAACTTTCACAAAGGTTATTTTTAGATAGAAGGTTAACTGTTTACAGCTGAGACAGTTTGACTATTTTTGGGGATTTTATCAGTCATCTTCATTTAGTCCTGTTGTTTCCCTCCAGATGGTCGGTGACGTCAAACTCGGTCCGTGTTGGAGCGAACAGCCAATGTCCATCACAAAAGCTGCTGTCAAAGGCTTTTTATGGGGCTCACCGCCACAAGTGTGGGAAACTGAGAGAAACTCTGTTGATGCCAGCTACACGTCACAAAATACACCTGCCCATCTACAAAGTACAACTTTATACATTTTTAAGTAAAATTTAACAGACATTTGATTGTAGGAATATTTTTTTTATTTATAAATTAAACTGAAGGTTATCTTTCCAAATAATTTGGACATTCAAGCAATCATTAAAGCAACCTATAAAGAAAAAAATGCATATTTAAGCTGTAAAAAACATAAAAGCATTCCTTTCATGAGGCTGCTGTAACAAATGTGTAAATCTATGAATAAATACCATCAATTCGGTTGCATTTGAGGAAAGATGTCATCTTTAAAGTAGTTTTTCTTTAAAAGAAGCACCGATGTGCCTCTAATGTGATGCATAAAGATGCACAATGTCATTGTTCCTGTGTGGAAAAGACAAGAGTGAGTGAAACCAGAGGAAAGTCACTTTGAAAGGGACAACCGACCCAGACTTTCTGCAGAAGCAGGAAAGTGTAAGGCTAAAGGCCAAAAGAGATCGATATGCTCAAAATCACAGTTTTGAATTGTGAAAGAACTCTTAAAAAGCTTTTGCAAAATGAAACCCTTGAAAGCTTGTAAATCCGTTATATACATTTTAGCCATATAACTAATAAACATAAAGATTATATCTAAGTCCTCTCTGAAAAACATAAACTTTTTTGGAACCTGAACATGAGTGAATCTTAAATTCAAGCTCTAGAGTCAAAAGTCTGCTTTTGCATTTAATATTAATAAGAAAATATCCTGTTTTGATAACATTTGTATACAAGATAATTTTGAAGATGTTAAATTCAATGTAGGCACATGTCAACTTGCTTAATGATCTGTGCTTGAGAAGGTTTTGAGAAAACCTCTGGGCCTTATTCAAACCAGAGCCACATCGGATCGTCCTCAGATTACGCACGTGCAGAGAGGCACCTGCTGAATCATTACATGTTCATGCAACATGCTTCTTCAGGTATAACCCAGCTGGTTGGATCAAAATTTCATTTCTGTAGGCATATTAACACTGTTGTCAAACTAGTTAAAGATAAGCCGACAGCGTTTCTTTACTTTATCTTTAAGACGGTCAAACTATTTGTGTTCAGGAATGCTTTTGTGCCAACACTGAACACATGGTCCATCTGTTCCCCTGAGATCGAACTATAGTGTCCTAATCAGGAACATGTGGAGGACTTGACTTCTATTCTGTCCTGTTCAGAGGTCTGATTGGTTCAGACTGTGGGAAACTCAATCCAGGCCCAGACCCACACATTCAGATGTAGATGTGGGACTATAAATAGGAGGGAAGAAGCCATCAAAGATCAGATTCTCTCTACAGGGACCTCTACAACGCAGAGATCAAACCATGGCACTCGATAACTGCAGCATTGACCAACTGTCAGGAGCGTCTGACTCTGAACTACAAGGTAAACCTCAGACTCATAGTTGACTATCCTTTAAGGGAGCTAGTAATTGTTAAAACCGCAGCTAGACTGTAGCATTTAAATTTGCATGTACTAATTTCTTAATTTTTTTTGCCTCTGCAGGTTGGAAAGCCTCTGTTGGAGAAGCCAATTAATATCGTCATCAAAGAACTGAAGTCTCTCCGTGGCACAAAGACCCTTAAACAGCCTCCAGTCTCCAAGCTGGAGAAAGCAGACATACTGGAGACGGCTGTTTTCTTCCAGAGACACCTGCAGCAGCATCCAGCTGTCAATCGGACAAACTCCAGATGTCTTCCAGATGAGTGATGAAGACTCGGTCCACAAGTAAACAACTGAAGAACTTTGACCAGCTGCAGTATGCCTCTGATAAGGAGCCGATGAAGGATGACTTTTATCCACTGATATCCACAGTCAAGAGGCCGTGGAAACATCTACAGATTGGTGTTACCCTGAGAAGACCATGTTGGTCAAAAATAACTGGGATGAATTGTTTTAAGTTCTGTTTACTGTTTTTTTTTTTTTTTTTGTGAATTCACAAGTGATCCAGTTATGTGTGTGTGTTTTTTTTTACCATATTGCATTTCCTAAGGAAATTGTCACAAGACCTTTCTCGTTTGGAAAGAAAAATTAAAGCGTAACAAGCTTTCAAGACCATGTTGGTCAAAGATTACTGGGATGATTTGTTTTAAGATCTATTTAATATTTTTTGTGAATTAACAAATGATTCAGTTATGTGTTTTGCTTTTTTTTTTTTTTTTTTTTACCATATTGCATTTCCTAAGGAAATGGCCACAAGATCTTTCTTGTTTAGAAAGAAAAATAAAAGCATAACAAGCTTTCAGGACCATATTGGTCAGAGATTGTTTTACTTTCTTTTTTTACAAGAGTTCATTTCTGGGTATTTACAGAAAGTATTTTGCTGTTTATTACTTGTTTCTTTTGGAAATGATGTAACTGCAATGATCTTAAGTGAGATTGTGTCATTTTTTATATTCATTACATGTTCCTTTAATCTGAAAGGAGATCTTGTCTGCAGTTTCTCTCAGGATTGGGATTTACAGAAACATTTCTTGTGGAAATGTTCTGGCTTTTCCTGTTAAGAATCTGCTTAAATCCTTTTGAGCTGTTGATCTGTTCTAAGATCAGAATTTTCTTTACATTTGATGTAAAGCACAGATAATGCAGATTGTCAAATATTTTCTATGAAAAACAGATTGTTTCATTCTGTAAAGTTCGTCTCCTGTTCACAACTGCTCCTCAAGTTTTTTTGAGCAAAGCGTCTTGGAAGTTTTTCCAAGTTGACGTAATGATCGCACATGTTTTGTCTCCAATTTTATCATCTGATTAATTTTAAATAAAATAAAAACAATAATTCAACAAGCTTTGTATTTTGCTTTCATGCTCTTTCCCCCGCCTGTCAAAGACTTGACTGGCTAACTGTTAAATTACTCCATGTTCAAGACTTAGATCTTTTCTACGCTAAAATTGCCATGTTTTAGAGGTGTGAACCGAAAATTAGCCAACACACTGCACGTTCTTTAAAGATTTAGTGAAAGGTTGAATTCAGGTGAGGCAGGTATATGAAGGCTGGGTAACAGGTGAGCAGAGTTGGGACTGATTAGTGGCAGCAGGTGGAGCTGGTCAGAGCAGATGACAGGTGGCTGGTGACAGAGGAATGGACTGAGCGGATAGGATGGTGACAGATGGCAGAAGGCTGAGGGGAGTGGAACTGATTAGTCCAAAAATGTCCATGACACAAATTTAGATTCCCTCACATCAACTCTACATATTTGATCATAAGAAAGAAAAAAAAACTGTTTCCTTTTGAGAAAGATTGTCCAGTCAAAGAAAAAATGGAACTGAGACTCAAGCTTTCACCATTACTGATTTTTTTATGGAAAGACCATGCAAACAGGAAAGGCACAACACTATTGTTTATTATATTGTATGTACTTTCTATCACACTGGGATGATACAAAATGAAAGGAAGTTTGGTCTTCTTTTTCATCACTTTCAAGATTATTTTATTCAGAGGTCAAACAAGTAACTTAATGATAATGTGTTGATGTTGAATTTCCATGAGATTTTCCCTTTTCTGAATCTGGAAACCGTGCAGTATTGCTTTTACCCCCCGCCCAGGACCACCACCTTACTTTAAAGTAGAAGTGCAAAGAAAACAGGTCTCTGGGATCAACTATGGTATTTGTGATATGGACTCTCAAAAAGACTCTGTTAGTTTTAGTGTCCTGGATATTTACCAGGCATATTGTTTTAATGCTTCATCACATAACCAACAAGTGAATGGGAGAAAAAAAGGTCTTTAGGTATTTGCTTATTGGTGAACAAAGCTGCTGAGCATCCTCAATAGAAGCCAGTGGTGGCAGCTTCAATTAGCAAATCTGAACTAAAGTCAACGTTTTCTCAGATTCAGACTGGGCTCTCGGTCTCTCTGTGTTTCCCCCATCTTCCACCTTGTTCCCCTGAGGCCCTACTGAGATTATTCTCTAGCGTGACCTCGAAGCAAACTCAACAGCTCTTTTCTTTTTGTTGTATTTTTCCAGTGACCCGATTGACCAGGACTGTGAAAGAATGTCATCCACACACACAAATACCGATGGTAATATGTGGCTGTGTTTCGGGATGATGTCTTTTGCCTTTTTGAAATGTGTAAAAGTTTTACTACAACTTTAAATTGATACTGCACCTTATTGCTATAATGTTTAAACACTTGTGAGCCTGTTGAGAACATTTTGTTTCGTTGTATCCAGCCCTGAATAAAGAAGCCCTTGTAAATTAAGTCATACTGTCTGAGACTCCATTGCAACTATATCAACTAACACCTATGTTATGCAGAGAGCGAGTCAGCAGCCGCATAAAGCAGCTCAAGTCTCTCCTGGGTCCAGAGTTCCTCAAACAGCAGCCAAAGTCCAGGATGGAGAAAGCAGACATCCTGGAGAAGACATTCTGCTCTCTGATCAGACTGAAGCGCCACCATTAGCATCCAGCTGATTAAGGCTGTGTGCAAGAGGCGGTGAACGTCCGGTACCAAAGACAAGTTGAAGACACTTTCCCAAAGAAAAATGCTCAACCTCTTTAACAAGCTGAAATCTTCCTTTGAGAAAATGGTAAGAGTTTGACTTCTGTTCTCTGAGCTTCACAGATCAGACCACTGTCTATAAAGACAGCAGCGCCTTCTATGGGCGTCGACAGAGGCATACAGACTGAGTTTATAACCATAAGACTATTGATCACAGATGAATGGATCATAATATCTAACATTTTATCAATGTGGACCATTTTTGTGTTTTTTTTAACAACATCTTTCCTGAGGAAATAATATTTTTTATGTTTCCAAGTCATTTTTGAGATGTATTATTTAATTTCTTTGGCTCCAGTGGGCGAACTAAATGTTTTTAAGTATGTTTTTTCTTCAAGTAAATCAAAACATACATTGTCAGTGTCATTTCTGTGGCATGCAGATGCTCTATGTTTATAATAATGGGCTGAAGGAATGAATGTGGCAAATGGTACCACTTAAAGCTTTGAGAGAATCACATTTATTTCAAGGTTTGGCCAAGATAACCTGAGTAAATACAAAATGCAGATTTCAAACAACTTTATTTTTTAAAAGAAAAAATCTGCCCAAACCAACCAGAGCCAAACTGAAAAGTGATTGCCCCTAATCCTAAAAACTGCTTGTGCCACCCTTGTTGGCCACATCAAGCGTTTGTGCTCATTTATATCACCTTGGAGGAATATTAGACTCCCTCTTTTTAAATCAGACATATTCAAAGGTTTTCAATGTCATGTCACGGGATCTCAATCAGATCTAAAACAACCCCTCCGAAGTTGTTTTAGAAATTTCCGTTTTGTCTCAGCCACTGACATAACACTGACAAACCCCAAAAGTAACGCAGCAAAATTACTACTAAAAGATTCTGCCCCAAACAGGTCAGCCTTTTCTGCCCCTTTATGAAGACCTGGCAGGGTGTCTAATGTGACGTATAGGGAAGCACACGTCTATTGTCCAACCTGTGAAAAGACAGAGTGTGGGAAACCAGAGGAACCTCACTCACAGAACCGCCGAGTGACAAAGGAGCTGGACCTTTGCCCCGTGAGGACACTCGCTAACCTTGAAAACAAAATGAAACTTTCCTTATTATTTGTCCCGTATTATATGATATTCCTTTTCTTAAGATGCCTTTCTTTCTGAATTTTCACTGTAAGTTTTATTTTAGCTGAAACTTACATTTCTGTTCCTTTCATCATTCCATATAAGATTATACTTAGAGACATTTTAAACCTTCATCCATAGCTATTTCATTAAGTTGAAAATACAAAATATTTTAGTTGTTTAATTTCAATGCAACTTTAGGCAGAAAATTAAATATTCTGTAAATATGCTTCAAAAGTCACAAGAAATATCACCTTTCTTCATTTGATAGTGATGAAGGTTTTAATGAATCAATCCTGGTTATTCTGGTGCTGTTTTACTCTCGAATGAACAAATACAGCAATAAAAACTAAATATGATAAAACTAAAATCTGTACATTTTCTGTTTATATGTGGGCACATGCCTCAGTGGAGTGTGGGAAATCCTTGGAGAGGAGCATTTAGTGTGATTAGCATCTGCCGCCCTGTTGAATGTTCTCAGAGGGATTTGGCACGTGTCAAAAAGCAGCTGCCTCAGCATCCCACCGCAAAGTAATAGATATATGTTCACAAATATTTCAAAAGTATTGTGAACAAATGAAACTGCCACTGTCAGCTAAGGGGTATTTGTAAAGTTAAGTACTCCTTGAATAAAATTTTTGTTGCCAAGTGGTAGTTATGATGCATCAATAGGGTTGTAGAGAAGATTTCAGTTATCTTTGTTCTGATTGGTTGGTTGTGTGGTAAACAATGTGCTGCTCAGATGAAATTTACCCCAAGGGTTTCCAACATAAACAACGTGATTAAACTGATAAAAAAAACACAACTCGAGACCTTTCTCCAATGCAATTATAAATCCATCCACTGCTGTTGTTGCTCTTAATAATATTTTCAGTTCCAGGTATGTAATGAACTGAAGCTGGAAAGGAAGTTTCTAAAGGTACATAGCAAAAGGTATAACTGTCAGACCATTCATCTAAAAAATGCAAAAAAAGGAAGTTAGACAGACTTGTTAACAAGTTGGAGCAATCTTCACTTCCACACGTAAGGAGACACACGTATTTTGTTCTTTTAGTTATAGCAGTGAAAGGGTGGAGTGTGGGAAACCAGAAGAAACTCCCTCACAGAGGACAGTAGAGCCAGACATTGTCCCCCAAACAGTGTCAGGGGGACAAGAAAAACATGGTGGGGAGACCGCTTCTAAAAGCTGTAGAAGAAACAAATTTAGTTATATTGGTAAATTATATAACAGGATCGGTGTTTCTATTAAGTATTCACAATGATTCTATAAAATGATCTTTACATAATTATTTTTTTTGGTCAAATAGATACAGACACACTTAATCCAATAATAAAAATCCAAACCAATTTGAACATGAACTTGGACACTAAGTAAGTAGTAAAGAATTACTGAAACAATTAGTCAAACATTGAAATATTATGTCATTTTTATTAACATTATGTTATTTAAAGAACTTAAAAATTGTAAACATATAATTAAATGGCACTTTATTTCAGATGTTAATTATAAACCTGTATTTACACAAGTTGAAGTTAAATAAAGCTACTAACTTCTGTGTGCTCCACTTGATAGACAGGTGCAGCTAAATAAATTATAATATTGTTCAAAAGTTCATCCATTTCAGTATCTCAATTCACTAAGTGAAAGAGTAAGTCATTGTATAACACACTATATAGAGTAATTACACACTGAGCACTTTCAAGCCTTTATTTCTGTCCTTTATTATCATAATCTTACAGTTTATGAAAACACAACCTTTAATTAAGAATATTACAGACGTATAAAAGCAGTTTTAATACAGGAATGCGGGCTTGATGAAAAGTAGGTTTAACACCTGCTAAAAGGTACGTTTAACCTGACAATGAGCCTCATATTCCATCATCTTTATCCACAGCATCAGCTGAATTTATCACGCTTCGGCTGCGTCTCGCCACCTCTGTGAAGATGGAAAGCTGAACATGCTAACGGTACAAGTCACCAAAAAGTTTGGCTCAAGTTGTAAAGGCAACCAATCACGCTGTTTCCCTCCAGATGGTGGTTGACGTCAGGTTCTGTCTCTGTTAGAGAGCACGCGTCCAGCATCTGTCACCCAAGGCGCCTTTCAAAGCCCTTTGTAGAGCCCTGACCACACCAATAAAAGACTGGGTGTGGGAAACTGGGAGAAACTTTCTGCTCACACTAAGACCCACAAGAATGTGACCAGACCTCCTGTTGACGGGGACACCTGCCGCAGATTTGGACTCATATTGAAGAAAGAATCCAGTGTGTATTAAAAATTTGAATAATTCTGACATTATAAAATAACCTAACGTAGGTCCTCTTGTAGAAACTATGAGAAAAAAAAAACTATTTACATCAATAAACAAAAGACTAAATACTGAAATGAGCTCAGTGATGTAACTGATCTCAGCATCAAGCGGAAGATCTGATCTCCATGAGAAGTCACTTCATTCCCAGATTCATACAGAGCTCAGTGCCTCTTTTCCCTCCGTCTCCCACCACTCCTCCACCTGTTCCCCTGAGACCAAACCATTGTCCCCCTGCTAACATGAGCCCTGAGCATGTGGCGGGGCAGACTTCTATTCTTTCTGGGCCTGTGTTGTGATTGGTTCAGACTGTGGGAAATGTCTTCCAGACCAGGACCCACACGCTGGGATGGAGATGTGGGACTATAAATAGAGGGTTCGACGCCAGCAGAGATCAGATTCTCTCAACAGAGACCTCCCGTCAGCGCAGATATCCAGACAATGGCACCCACAATGGCTGCAGCAATGACCGATCCTCAGAGGCAAATGTCTCCAAACCATAAGGTAAATAGGAAATTCATTGAATGCTAATTATCATCCATGGGAGTTTGTAATTGCTGATACCAATGCTATAATGTAGAAGATGTTTAACGCCAGCTCTGTTCTTGTTTCTGCAGCTCAGAAAGCCTCTGGTGGAGAAGTTACGCAGAGAGCGAATCAACAGCAGCATCGAGCAGCTCAAGTCTCTCCTGGGTCCAGAGTTCCTCAAGCAGCAGCCAGACTCCAAGCTGGAGAAAGCAGACATCCTGGAGATGACCGTCTGCTTCCTGAGCCGACTGCAGCAGCAGCAGCAGCAGCAGCAGCAGGAGCAGCAGCATCCAGATGTGGTGACCAGAGCTGCTGATCAGGGCTACTCCAGATGTGTGCGAGAGGTGGCACACTTCCTGTCCAAAGACCAGCTGGAGACAAAGTCCCAAAGAAGACTGCTGGACCACTTCAATAAGCAGCAGACTTCCTCTGACAAGAACCTGAAAGAGGCTGACTTCTCTTCTCTGAACGCAGCAGTCCAGAGAAGCGTCAATAAAGAAAATAATCCCATCAACAGCGCCCTCTGGCGGCCGTGGTAGACATCTACAAACTGAAGTCACTACCGTGAAAAAGTGTACCAGACTGTATCATGTATTCCTTCTTCTTTACTTTACTTTGATTGTGCTTTTTTATGCACGTTATCACATTTCCTATGGAAATTACAACAATATATTTCCTTTTAAAAAGAAATATTTTTCTTGTTGCATTGACCAAATATTATTGCCTTTGCAATTGTGATTTCACCGTAAATCTATGATTTATGCCTTATGCTGATCATAATGGTCAAAAATGAAACTGTTCAGTTTTTTGAGGACAAATGTTTAACTGTACCTGAGTTGTCTACTGCGTAGAATCTTTTATGTCTTGTGAATCACCTAATGCAAAACATCATCACCACTGTGATGACCCAATGCCTTTATTTTAGAGGGCTTTGTTCGACTGATGATTGAAAACCTAAATGTCTTTAGTAAGAAAGAGGTAATTTTCAATTGTTACTTTACCAATGTTTTAGTGGGGTTGTCTCACATTTGAGTGGGGCTTAGGCTCATGTGATCTGTTGTAAGGTCAGTCTACTTTATTCTAAGCTTATTAAACATTTAGTGATTAATTTGAGTTGCATTTGCAAATGCCGGAAATCCGTTGTCTTTTTAAAAAGACGTTTCTCTTAACTTTATGCTCTGTGAGCATACTATGTCTTGTTGAAATTTACAAGTTGTCGTTGTGATGTGTCATCACTTCCCACTGGACTTTCTGTACTTTATGCCTTGTGCCTTTAATAAACAACTGAGCTGAAGCTAAAGTGTTTTCACTTCATTGCACAATTTGTATTAATTTCCTCCTGTTTTTTAGGTAACGAGAAGTAAAATCAGCCTGGGCTGTGTAAATTCAAAGCAGATAATAATTTTTAATAATTTTATGACCTAAATTTCACACACTTCAGAGCAGTAACCTCCGCAGTAACGTCCAGATTTTGCTACAACATTATTTCATGTGTTGGCTTAGATGTCAGCGTTAGAATAAAAAATGTCTTGAAACAATTTCCCCTTTAAATGAATCATGACAGCGTATCTAATGTGCTGCATAATGAGGCACACTTGTATTGTTCCTGCAGTGAAAGGAGGTAGTGTGGGACACCAGAGGAAACTCATTGTGGGACGATAGATCTGGACCTTTGACCTCAAGCGAAACATGTTAACTGGGAGACTGAGCATTAATGGTTAATGGCCTTCCCGTTTCAGAATGTATTCTGTCGTGTTTTAGTAATCCAGTTACCGTTTACTTCTTTTATTTCTAACTAATTTGGTATCTTCATACACTACTAAGATCTCCTTCATCCAAAGGAAAATTATTTCCAGATACATATGCTGAAATTCCATGTCTTGCCTAGTTCAATTATTTTTATGCAATTTATATTACTAAATTGTTGGCGATTGTTACTTTCATTTTTGCATCACTGGATACAAACTTTGATATTGTTGTTGTAAAAACCTTCAAAACCAAAAGACGTCTATTTGGAAGATAAATCTAAAATGTGTATATTTTATAAGCTACTTACTTAGTTTTAAGGTCATATCCACTCATCACACTATTATTATTTGGTCAAAACAAATTAAGTATTATTCCGTTATTCCAAAGGGAAATTAATTGTCCTTGTAATTCATATTATGCAGGTTTCCTATATAAGTTGTTGTAGATGCTAATGGTTGTGGGCAGGAAAGGATCTTCTGTAGCAGCCTCTCTTACTGCGGACCTGAAGAAGCCGCTGACTGAAGACACTCTGTTGTTGTACGACATGAAGAGGATGAGCAGGGTTGTGCTGTCATGTTGATTTTCACTGAGGTAAGATTGATGGAATGATTTTCCATCCACTTTGACACTTAATAATCTTGTCATGCTTACACTTTCCATGCTAGACCCGGGACCAACAAACATGGAGAGAGCAGTGTAATGTAAATGCTTTATTGAAGGTAGGGAAAATGGGGATGAGGAGGTGGTTCTGGGTTCTGGCCGACAGGCTCTGGTCGTGAACTTTGGGGAAGGGAAAGGAAAGAGGTGAGCACTGGACTGACAGGTTGGCTAGATGGTGCGGCAGAGGCTGAGCTCAGGTTCCTCTACGAAGCCGAGGAAGCCAGTGGAGCAGCGGATGACTGGAGAGCCAGGAAGGCTCTTTAGACTCGGAACAGCAAGAGGACTGAGACATCTTTCCAAGGAGGGTTCTTGATGTAACCAGACAGGAGCTTGGGTTAACTGGAGAGAGGAACAGAGGAGTCAGTTGTGGGAAAAGAACCATGAAACAGAACTAGGAGCAAGGATCTGGTCCAGCACTGCTCAGGTGAGCATCCGTCTCCAGCCGCCTTAGGTACTCCTCCTAATTGGCCTGGATGGAAAATGCCTGCGGATGGCATCCACATGTCACAACCTGTTGGAGAAAGGTAGGAACAACATCACACCCCTACTGCACAGAACCACAAAGCTGACACATCTTTGCATCTTCACATTTTCTTCACAAGAAAATTCCAGTTTAATCAACCGTAAAAGTTATGAAGAAATATAAAAAGTGATTTGAAAGAAGTCCATTGGGATGTAGGTGGATGAGTGAATGTCATTTTAATGACCTTTCTCCAAAGGGATTTGGCACTTGTGGAAAAGCTGCCCCTCCTTTCCTACATGTGTTTGAACTCTTGATCCACTTATGAGAGTAAATAACAGATTTTGAATGTTCAAAAAATATATGAAATATTCAGTAATTGCAAAGTATTTTATGATTTTTCAAAGCATAGCAGAGATAAAAGGCAACTTGTGATGTTTTGTGTTATGCCTACATGCTATCAGTTCTCATCAGTGGCAGAGATTAAGTACATGTAAGAAAAGCTCAATTCAGCCTCCGTTTTTGGTTTTCTAATCCATTTTGTTCTAAAAGTCCGACTGGAAAATGAGGTCAGGTTTCATTCACACTGAGTTCAATGTAAACCCGTTTTAGATCTGAATCAAAACTTAAATGTTACTCACAATCATAATGTAATGAAGTAAATGCATAAAAACACTCCAGCGTAGCTAATAAAATAAAACTAAATCAAGAGATCATAGAATCAATTGCAGCTCAAAGATTTTAGTTCACATACAAGGTTTCCATCCTAAGTACATTGTAAGTTAGTAAGTAAGTAAAGTATATTTATTAAGCACCTTTCACAGATAAAGCAATCACAAAGTGCTGCACAGAAAACCGATAAATCAACTATTAAGATAAAATAATAAAAATAGATAAAATCCTAATAAACATAAACAGTCAACAAAAGTCTGAAAACATGTTTCCAGATATGATCAGATTCTCTCCTCTGGCTCTTTGAGATCGCAGCATCATAAAATCACTGAGCAAGTGGCAGGTCAGGTTTCAAAGCTTCTCATTCAGGCTGTGAGAAACTTTACTCGGACCAAGACCCACACATTCAAATGGAGAAATAGGTCCATAAACAAGCGGGATGAAGCCATCAGAGATCAGATTTTGGTTTGCAATTTAATTACTGGTGAATAATAATGTCCATTGTGGGTGACAGCAGTTGACATTTACTATGATTAATTTAATTGCAATTTAATGGATTCTCTTTCTTTAATGAACCAGTTTTCCAAAAATAATTCTGTTTTCTTGTAGAAAAAAAAGAAATAAAATAAAGAAATAAATACAGTTTTAGATGAAGACACTTAACATACCTTCAAAAAGATTAGATTCTGGTTAAAGGTTATTTTAATTATTTTCATCAAAAAGTCTTAAAAGTACGAATATCAAAACTTTAAACGATTATTTTGCAGGACCTTCGTTTTCAGGTGTTTTAAATGTGAAATACTTAATAACAATGACCCTCCTTAAAGAGGTCAAGATTGCCTTATGCTTTGCATAATGAGGCACACTTCTATTGTTCCTCCCATCGTAGGACAGAGTGTGGGAATACAGAAACGGCTCACTCTCAGAGTCGCTGTGGGAGACGGATTAAAAGGCAGCCCAGCTCCAAAGACACAAGTAGATTTTAGCCATTTAATAGTTTTTTTCCCTTTTGTTTTGATGTTTCAATATCTTTTATTACAGAGCAATAAAATGACCACCAGGCAAAGGAGGGACCTAAAGTAAAAGCAAATGTAGCCATGAAAATAATTACTCAGTCCTCGGTTGCTTGTAATGGCTACATCATGATTGTTTGCAACATCTCACTAACACTGAACAGATCATGATAATACAAGAAGAAGAAAAAAATGCAACTCAGAACAAATTTACTAAACAAACAACATCTAGTTTGTGATCGCTGAGGGTCATTTGGAGAGAAGAGTTAAGAAAGGCTTTGAAGCTTTTTCATATATCTATCTCTGATGATACTCCTCCATCCCTGCGTGTAGGACAGAGGTGAAAAAAAAGTACAGCAAAGAATGGAAAAGGAAAGTAGAATGGTTCAAAAGCGCCAAAGAAAAGACTGGGTTTCCTTAGACAGAAAACCTTTTAACCATATGATTTCAATTAATTGACCTTGCAAAGCGCCTTGAGACGACATGCTGTAAATTGGCGCTATATAAATAAAATTGAATTGAATTGAATAGTTTTTCTTAAGACACCACAGTTTGGGGACAGGTGAAACCAATTCCTAAAATTGCAAATAAATTCAATGTATTTGCAATTGCGGCGTCTGCTGTGAAGCGGGCGTTGTACCGGTCCGTTGTGGTGAAGAGAGAGCTGAACCAAAAGGCAAAGCTCCCGATTTACCGGTCGATCTACGTTCCTACCCTCATCTATGGTCACGAGCTTTGGGTCGTGACCGAAAGAACGAGATCCCGGATACAAGCGGCCGAAATGAGTTTTCTCCATAGTGTGTCTGGCCTCTCCCTTAGAGATAGGGTGAGGAGCTCAGTCATCCGGGGGGGACTCAGAGTAGAGCCTCTGCTCCTCCACATCGAGAGGAGTAGTGGCTCGTGAAATCTACAAGAGATAGGACCAATTGATTATAGATAATGTTACTTCCATTCTGGTGGACAGGTGAAAATGATTTAGGTTGATCCATTTCTTCCTCATTGCTCCTTTAACATTTGCTTTAAGATGTTCTTTTAAGATTTGCCAAAACAGGGGACAATCTGTTTTTTTTTTATTTCCACTACAACAGTAACAGTTTTATTAAAGGGATTTGTGGGAAATTTAAATAAAATATTAATGAAGACGTTAAAAAGTAATAAAGTGAACTCTGGATGGTTAAGATGTGTCCGAACGAGATGGAATCCTAGCAAATTATTTGTAACACAGAGGGATCTAGCACACTTCCGAGATTTCGCGTCAAAGGAAACAGACTGCAAGATTTAAAAGTGGAAACAGACTACACATGACAGAGGGCCATGATGCACTACAGTTTTGATTATGAGGTCACAATTTAAAATAATTACAGTCGTCTGGCATGCCAAACCACTTTGGTCCGGTGTGCGAGAGGGTTCTCTCTTGAATTTCTCCTATGCAGATTGTCAAAGCCATCGATGCCATCAATTCTACCTCCAGATGGCCGGTGATGTAATGCTGTGCCTAAGAGCCACCACCTGCCACAGACGTGCCTTTTGTGATCCACTAATCACAGCGGAGAGTCGGTGTGGGAAACTTCGCTCGACATGCTACTCACACGGGCCGCAAGGCACGCGTCAGAGTTAATAATTACGCCAAACAGGGCACGTGCCAAATCTCTTGCTGCATCTGCACATCAGCGTGTTAATTGTCATGAATTGTTTAACGACAACGACTTTGAGATTAATTCATCAGAGCGATGCTTCGTTGAATTGGTCATGCTTTGTAAGATCGGAATACTACTGAAAAATTAATTTGTATAAATCCACAAAACTTATTTATTAAAAATTAGTTTAAAAAAATCTTTTGCTGCCTTTGTTGTTGTTTTTTTGTCTTGTTTTAACCAATCTATGTTAATTATTTCACTCAGTCTGCAAAAAAATGTGTACACCATATTCAGTTTCAAAGTGTGCTGTTATCCTAACTCCGTTGATCTCCACCTTAGGGATCATATCAACTTTCAGGGTCAGCACTTTCCCACATAGAGGCAGAGCGCTGTGAGTCTGCTCCACCTGCTCCCTCTGAAACCCAACAATTATCCCTGCAGGCATTAACGACAGCAGGCTAGTGCCCCACATGCCCATTGTCTCCCCGGGAGATCTGATTGGCTCAGACTGTGGGAAAGCTCAACCAGAGAGAGACCCACACATTGATATGGAGATCTGGGACTATAAATAGGAGGGTTGAAGCCAACAGAGATCAGATTCTCCTTTCGGAGACCTCCGCAGCATCCACACCAAAATTATGGCGCCTACAATCACGGCAGCAATGGCCAACTCTCAGGAACACCTGACTCTGAATCACAAGGTAAGCTAGATTCTGAGAAAGTCCGTTATGATTAGAGCTTGTTTTTTTTTGTTTTTTGCTAATAACAATAGCATATTCCGGGATAGGTTTCCTAATGTCTTTCCTCTCGTTTCTGCAGCTCAGAAAGCCTCTGGTGGAGAAGTTACGCAGAGAGCGAATCAACAGCAGCATCGAGCAGCTCAAGTCTCTCCTGGGTCCAGAGCTCCTCAAGCAGCAGCCAGACTCCAAGCTGGAGAAAGCAGACATCCTGGAGAGGACCGTCTGCTTCCTGACGCAGCTGATGCAGCAGAACCAGCAGCAGAGAGGACGGCTGAACCAGCTTGAACATCTCGACGCCTCTTTTAATGACAACCAGAAAGAGGCTGAGATCACTCAGAACTCCACGGTTCAGACCAGCAAAGACGAAGATCCAGAGGTTAAAGTGTGGAGGCCTTGGTAGACACCTTCTGACTGAAGTTGCTATCAGACTGAATAGGAAGAGGACACTGGTCCAAGAGGACTATCCTCAGAAACCTTTCTGAGGACTTTGTATTCTGTTTAAACAGAGCTTTTATGATTTATACAGATTTTTTTTTTTGTTTTGTTTTGCTTTGTGTTATTACATTTCTAGTGGAAATGGCTGCAACATCTTTTGTGTTAAGATGGAAAAGAATTATCATGCATGTTGCATGAAACTTGAATATCTTTTTTTTTTTTTTTTTACTGTGCCTTCAGGCAGACAATTTTACTGACAAAATTGATCGTCTATTTATCAGTAAATTACCATATTGGTCAAACAATGCTGAGCTAAATTCATTGAAATTTGAAGATTTTGATCATCTGTTTGTACAGAAGAATTGCTTCTATGTATGAAGCCTCTTTAATACCTTGTTTTCAGTGCAAGATTTATTTTTCTTAGGAAATAACATATACTGTTTTAGTGCATGTTGCATAAAACATTTCTTTTTACCAAGTAAATGTTATATTATCTGGCTGTAACGCTAGGGTAGCACTTGCTACATCCTGATTTCTATTTACTGCTATGACGGAAAATGAAAAGTTCTTTCTGAGGACTTGTTTTATTGATGAACTTTTAATCTCTTTGATTACTGCAAACTGATCTTTTGTAAGATCCTAATGTTAATTAGTTCATTTTAATGATGTAATGATAACACAATTTTAATAATTGCAACTGTTTTGTTACGTGGTTGATCATTTTGTCATCCTCACTTTATGGGATTGCAGAAAAAATTATGTATTCTGAGGTTAATTTACCTGTCAAACTTTTTTTCATGTTGAAAAGTGTTTCTCTTCGTTGACCACTGAACAAAACTTTGTGGTTGTGAAGAATTATGTGACCAGTTTAGGTCAAAAGGAAGATGTTCTTAATCTTTTCCTCATAAAGTGTAGAGTTTTTTTCTACACAGGTTTTACAAAATCTCAAAAGAACAGTGAGTTCTGTAAGTTGTTTGTCTTTTATAAAGATGCTGCTCCTTTACTCTCTCTGAGTACCATGGGTCTTGTAGAAATCTACAAGTTGTTGTTTGATGTTTCATCAAATTTATGTGGAATTTCACAACTTTGAGTGTTTAAGTTAATAAACAGATCCAAACCCTCAATACATGTGTTCCTGTTGTATTTTCTGACAATCTTCTCTGTAGAAAAGCCACAGATGCTATCTATAGTTTTTCCTTTTCAATAATTCGTGATTTTTAGTACTATTCCTATGATTTATCAAATTAGGGGGGACAAAATCAGCATAGTGTAGTTCATTTCCCTTGGGGATGAATTAAGTATTTTTCAATTTACTTAGTTTTAATGATGGGATATTAACAGGGTGAAAAGTATTGATTGCTATTATTCCTCTAGTAAGCCCAATGCGGTGATATAATGTGAGGAAACCCGAATAAATCCAGTAACAGAGCTGCAGAGGAAAAGTTGATCCATGTTTTACAATGACGGGACCGAGGTTCTGCAGAAACTTGTTCCTTAAAACGTGTTTGAAATCATTCATGGTCTCATTTCTTCTGCAAACTTATAGCAAAAGTACTTTAAGGTTGGGTTTGAAGTGAATTTTAAAATGAGATAAGATTTACATCCTTTTTACTAAAATAACGTTCAGAGTGTTTAAATCATTAATGCTGACAACCAATTTATTAAATGTTTAAAGTTCATCAGAAAAAATTACATATGAATCTATTTTCACACAGGGAGACTGTCCGTCTACAAAATAAAAAGAATATGATTGTAAATAAGCTTTTTAGCTTGATGCCAAAGGCAGTGGTTATATTGCAAGGAAAGACATTTACTTCTACGTGGAAGTAAGTATTTATGTTCATCAAAATGTTATAGGTGAGAGAAAACTGGAGCTGAATGATTCAATCAGCAGCAGCGACTCCTCAACCAGATCTGGCACACTTCATAAGCAACTTTCTGACCTTGAAAACTACAGGATACAGGTGCTTGGATTCAGGTACTTACAGATTTACTTCTATACAGAAAAATATTATTATCTTTAGCTGTCACTTCATACATTTCGTATTAAATAATACTGTATGTTCTTCAGTGACGGTATCAAGGTGTTGGTTGTTTAAACCTGTAATACTTTATCTGCTGGTTTTGCTGTTCTTTTAATATATCTCTTTGCAGAAGCAGACTCAGAGGATGTACTATCACTCTCTCTTTCCTCTCCTCTTTCACCTTTTCTTCCTTTTACCATTTTGTCTCATCTGTTTCTCTCTTTTATTTCCTCTTTTATCTTCCCGTTTCTGTGTCTATTGAACATGAAATAGTCCCAGCATAAAGTCTAATAAAGCTTCTTTGCATATATAAATCTAGTGGAGCACTCTGGCGAAAGCAGTAAGGCTCCACTCGTGAAAGTCAAATCTGTTGGGCTCTTTTTGGCATCAAGACAACAATTCTTATTGCCGCATTACCAGATAGGAGACAGAAAAAGAAAACTGCTGTATCATAATGCTCCATTAACAACGATGACGCTTCAGTAATGAAATCAATTAATATAACAGACAAAACCAAACTATGTGGATTGGGATGAAAGTCACGTTTTTTCCCCCCATATAATTTCAAATTACACAAATTCCTAGAGACAACCAATAGCTTCCTTTCCCTCCAGATGGTTGGTGATGTAACACCGTTTGTGTAGCAACACACGGCCAGCATCTGCTCCGGAGATCCTTTTGAGACCCAATGACCCCAGCATGGGGAGTAAGTGTGGGAAACCTGCATCAACCCACTCCTCACACTGTCTGTAAGGCACGTGCCAACTGACTCGTCTGCATCTTTGTTCATTTTTCAATGTTTCTTTTCATGAAATTACACTGGCAGTATCACAAAGCCCTTGCATTTTTCTCACAACTTTTTAAATTGCTGTATATGTTATGCCATATCTAAGAGGCTTTTTTGCAACGAGAGTAAAATATTTACTTGTTTTATAAGTGTTTTTTATTCCTGAGAAACTGACAGCAAATGATCATTCTTTCCATGAGATTTGGATCATAAACATGTCTTTAAGAATTCAATGTATAGTCTCTCCGCACATTCAGCATTTTCCCCACATTTACGTTTTTTTCTGTCTCTGCCGTCAGGTCTCCATCTGTTCCCTTGAGACCAAACAATTATCCTCAAAGAATGAATGAGAGCGTGCTCCACATGTCTAGTTGTCACACAGAGCGATCCGATTGGCTCCGACTGTGAGAAAGCCCACACAGACCAAAACCCACACATTTATATGGAGATGTGGGACTATAAATAGGAGGGATGAAGCTAGCAGAGATCAGATCATCTCTACAGAGACCTCTGGTGCACAGGGATCCAACCATGGCGCCTACAATCACGACAGCAATGGCCGTCTCTCAGGAGCATCTGACTCTGAACCACAAGGTAAGCTAGAGTCTAAGAAATCCCGTTGCCAAGTGAGCATTTTTCTGTTAATAGCAACGATACATTTTATGATACATTTACTCATGACTCTCCTCTCGTTTCTGCAGCTCAGGAAGCCTCTGGTGGAGAAGTTGCGCAGAGAGCGAATCAACAGCAGCATCGAGCAGCTCAAGTCTCTCCTGGGTCCAGAGCTCCTCAAGCAGCAGCCAGACTCCAAGCTGGAGAAAGCAGACATCCTGGAGAGGACCGTCTGCTTCCTGACGCAGCTGATGGAGCAGAACCAGCAGCAGAGAGGACGGCTGAACCAGCTTGAACATCTCGACTCCTCTTTTGATGACAACCAGAAAGAGGCTGAGATCTCTCAGAACTCCACAGTTCAGACCAGCAAAAACGAAGATCCTGAGGTTAAAGTGTGGAGGCCTTGGTAGACACGCACAGACTGAATAAGGAGATCGTATCGGTCAAATATTACTGGATTCAGCTCTTTTCAAATGTGAAAAGTATATTTCCAGCAGAAATAGCTGCAGTGCCTATCATTTTGAGAAGGACGTCTTATTATGCACGTTGCATTAAATTCTTATGACTGAGTAGCAATTTATTTTTACTGTACCTTAGGGCAGATAAAATGCTGATAAGATTCATCACGTGTTTTTTTTATCAGTATAATACCATATTGGTCAAAGATTACTAAATGAAATACTTTGCAATTCCAAGGATTTGATTTTCTATTTGTGCAGAAATGCAGAATTGCTTCTATGTATGAAGCCTTTTTAATAATACATTTCCTAGGAAATAACGAACACCATTTATGCATGTTGCATTTTTGTCAAAGTGTGTTATCTGGCTGTACTATATGTATGATAGTGCAAAGGTAGCACTTAAAGCATTTTGATTACAATGTTTTGCTGTGATCATAAATATGTAAAATCCTTTATAGGAAAAGTTTTATTAATGAGCTTTTAATCTCACTGATTATTCCAAACGGATCTGTTACGATCTCAATAATAGTCCTTTAATTTATAAAGGTTTATTGATACCTTTCTGTTGTTCAAACAGAGGAGACATTATGAACTTTTTGTTGAATATTTTTTATATAATCACCTTATAGGATTACTGAATGATTCAAAGATCAAACTATTTGTCAGACTATTTGTTTCATGTTGAATAGTAAGCTTTGTTTTCACTGTTTTCACAACCCTGAACCACTAAATTGAATTTAGAGGTTGTAAAGAATCACGTGATCTGTTTTAGGGTCAGAGGAATGAGGTTCTTTATATTTTTTTCTAAAGTGTAAAATTGTTTTTTTTTTCACGATTCCCAAAATGTCAAAGAACAGTGAGTTCTCTAAGTTGTTTATCTTTTGTAAAGATACCGATCCTTTACTCTCTACAAGTTGCTGTCTGATGTTTCATTAGATTTCAAACTTCACCACTTCTAGTGGCTAAGTTAATAAACTAAAAACCAAAAACCAATAGATGTGTTTGTCATGATTTAGTTTTTTTGTTTGTTTTGCATTGGACTTTTCTTAATGAGCCTTCACCTCTAAGCCATCATCCAATCGCCTGTGTCTGCATGCTGCACAAGTCTGCCTGTTTCCCCGTGAGTTCAAGCCGCTTGCTCTGCTCGTTCTGGGAGTTCCTCGGTCCACATCACCTGCTCTGGTCTGTCACTACCTGCATCCTCTGGTCTCCTGCTCATCCCAACCTGTTCTGTCATATTTCTAACTTTATTTGATTCTTTGGAAACCTGTTTCAAATTACTGGTCAAAGCAGTTCCACTTCCACTGTTAGAATCCCCATCATTGCTCATGGGCGTTTTATATGATCTAATAATCAGCAGCATTTGACATACAAAGAAAAAACAAAACCAAATAGTTAGAATAGAAATAGAGAATAATGGAAATATAGAAACTCATTAACTTAACGACAGTGGGGAAATAATTAGGGTACCAGGTAAAGGTCCTCTCAAGTTAATAATAAAAAAATAAAATATAAGTAACGTTCCCGCCTTAGAAACTGGTGTTATCTGTTCTCCATTGGGGTTGCATCAAATATAATGTTGACCACTTGCTCTGTAAATTTCCAAAGTTTTGAACCCATTATCCTTACTTTGTTTAAGTCACACTATAATAAGTTAATAACATATATTATATTTTTTACATTTCAGCTTTCCATAAAGGTTGATAAGAATCAGATTTTTTAAGGAAGCCTAGTGATAATCCAGGTTCAATTGAGAAAGTAGCCAGAGAAATATTGAATGTTAGTTTAAAGACTTTTTGAAAATGATGAAGTCACCGCAATATCATTCTTAACATGATTTCTTTTCCCATATTTCAATCATGTAAGACACTGCCAATTGTCTTCTTGGGGAAACGTGCTAAGCAAGTACATTTTCTTTGTCTTGAAAATAAATTATCCTGCTGCTTTTTCACATGTATACTAATGTTTTTCCTAAAGATCTGTGAACTGGCAGTCACAGAGAGTATGCACTTTTGAACAGACGGGTTTTTTGTTTGGAGGCTGTCGGTATTGCAGATGTCTGGAGGGAGGCAATTCCTGAGTTTGGGAGCAGAGCGGGAAAAAGTTCTGCCAGTAAGAGAAGCGGACCAGAAATACAACATAATACACCATCATTTTTACTCACACCTGTCCTGTGTTAGTGAAAATAATTTGGGGTTTCACAGCAGCAACGGACTCTTGAAACACTAGATTCAAAGATTCTTTTCTGTCATCGCATGTTGCTGTGGTGAAATTTATTTTTGGCCACTCCAGCTAGGAGTAGAAATAAAAGACAGACAAAGAAACAGGCAATGAACAAGGGTTACAATATCTTTTCTGTTATGTTTCCCCCCATTATAGCGTTCAAAATATAAAAAATTAATAAGATCAAGATTTAAAGGTTTGTATGAACTAGTTGTCCTTCATGAGTCACATATAACAAATAATGAGGTAACAAGGTGCTTTTGTGCAATGATTTGATGCTTCATTTACAGAAATGTGCATTTAGATATCCTGAGATAATAGTGTGCAAGTAGGCGATAAGATTAAAGTGATTGTAACAAATAACGGGCAAGTAACAGTGGAGTGATTCTTAACGTGTTGGACTGCAGTCTCCCTTCAGGGGGCGATAGCCCTCACTGCTCTTAGAAAGACACTAGGTGTCTTTATAACTTATTGCTCCTTTAAACACCAAACCAAATCATTGTTATTTATTATCAGTATTATGAAAAAAAATTCACATTTTTCTAACTCTTTCTGAATCGAACAGTGAGTTTCTTCCCTTCCAGATGGTTGGTGATACAACTCTGTTTCTACAACAACACACAGCATCTGCCAGGGAAATCTCTTTGTGCTCCATTGACCACAGCACGGGGAGTCAGCGTGGGAAACTCACATCCACCGGCTCCAAACACTGCCTGAAAGGCACGTGCTGACTCGCCTTCATCCGAACATCTGCACCGCTGTGTATAATCTTTCAAAGGGTTTTCAAATCAAAATTTCTAATTCTGATTCTGATTCTGAAATCAATTAAAGTGATGTAACGGCCATCCCTTTCTATATCACTGCTTCTTAAAGTACCATTTTACATTTTGTAATAGAAATGCCTTCTAAACTTATTGACATTTACCAAAAAAAGTATCTATTGTATTCAATACTGTTGTAAAATAAATATACGGTTTCAGATTAATGTAGTTGTATGAATTTTGGTCTCCCTTGACACCTATCTCTTATACTTCATTAATAATTGGGAGTGTGCTGCTACTTCTCGTGCCTTATTGACATAGAGAGCCAACTGATGAGTTCAGATCATAAGAAACTTCATCCAGATTCACACATTCATGCAGAGATGTGGGACCCTGAATAGGGGATGAAGCCGGCACAGATCGGATTCTCTCTACAGAGAAGCCTGAAGATCCAATCACAGCACATACAATCACTGGAGCATCTGAGCCCACAAGATAAACATGAAAATCAAGGTTAAATGTCCTTAAAGGAAGTCCTTCATTGTTGATACCAATCCTTTACCGCGGAACAAGTTTTAAAATGACTTTGTCCTTATTTCTGCAGCTCAGAAAGCAACAATTCAATTCAATTCAATTTTATTTATATAGCGCCAAATCATGAAACATGTCATCTCAAGGCACTTTGCAAAGTCAAGTTCAATCATATTATACAGATTGGGTCAGATTATACAGATTGGTCAAAAATGTCCTATATAAGGAAACCAACAACACACACCTTTTGAAGAATGTCAACGCACAGCAAGCTGACTTATCTTCTGTGAGCATCACAGTCCTGACCAGCATCACAGAAGATGAACCTTGGCCTCTGGAGGTAATGGTAGAGAAACTAAGACCATATTTGGTGAAATCTCCCTGAGTGGAACTATTTGAACACCAGCCGTCAACAGTTTTAGTGTTTTCTGTTTTCCAAAATGACATTTCCTTAGACAAATGGAACAAGTCACTTCTTTTATTTTAAGAAAGAAATTACGTCTTTTCACAAATATGATATTACAAGAATGCATTAGTTATTGTTAGTTACATTGTGGTAACGTTATTTATAATTTTATTGTGATTAGTCAGACTATTAGGAAATATAAATGTTGTTTTATGGATAAATGTTTGTAGAAGCTATGTCATTGAATTTCTCTTTTTTGTTTCTTTGTTTCTTTGTTGTTGCTTTTTTTATTCTAGAGGATTTTTTTATCAACATACTCATGATTTGCAGTTTTGCGCAAAAAGGACCAGCTGGTTGTTATTTTAACATTTCAATCTACATTGTAAAAGTTATTTTTAGCAACAAGTTGGGATTTTTATGGTAAATAAAACATGATCTGTCTCTGAGTGTGACCTTTGTTCCGAATACATTCAAATGATTTGTTTAATGTGGTTGGTTTCCCTGCCAATTCTGCAACGCTTGGTCAGAAATGTTGTTGGTCTTTTACGAAGATGCTCTTCCTTTACTGTCTTTAAAAAAGCATGTCTTATAATAATTTACAACCTGCTGTTTGCTGTATCACCTATAATTTGGTTTGAGATCACCGTTTCATTGGACACTGGTCCATTTGTAGTTAAAAATCGAACAAATTCATCCATTTGCATAGTTTTGATTTTCATTCCTTTCATGTTGCAATGACTTCTGCATAACTGGGGACCACAGGTGTCCCCTATATTTAGAATGGTGATGGCCTTTTTATCTAATTGATCAAATACATTTATGTATAGTTAAATTAATTACAAATCTAGTGCAAGTTCTAAAAAAAAAATGCATGTTATGTAAAAACTAAAGCACAGCAACTTCAATTAACATTTTTGACAGAAGGAGGTTAATGATGCCATGTCTCAGTTGGACACACTTGTATTGTTCTTCTGGTGGAAGTAGTGATAGGAGAGACTGTGGGAAACCAGAATAAACGTACTCACAGAGCCACTGAGGGACAATAGATGCTGACCTTTGCCCTGAAGCGATGGAGGTTAAATGGGAACATGTCCCTTGTGCCAGTGACGTTATTCCACTTTTACTTTCACAATTACTACCAACCCCCCTTTTGGAATTTTCTCCACGTTACATCACATCTAGTTTTTGAAGTCTCCACACTGGTAGCAATACAATTCAGAACAGATTTTAATGGGAAATTATTGGTTTGTGAAAGTTTTGATGATTGTAGTTCCCTTCAAAATTATTTTGTGCTACAGTGCCTAATATGAAAGTTTTCTATAAAGATTATTATTATTATTATTAGTAGTAGTAGTAGTAGTAGTATTAAAATACAAGTCAACTAAATGACTATTTGTTTTATTTGTTTTTCTATGGTTCTTGTGATTTTATTGTATTTTGCTGTCTGTTTGAATGTTGTGAAAGGCGATATTACTGGAGCTAAAGTCCACAGACCCTGCAAGGAAACTAGATGTGGTTCTGTGCTTAGACCATTTTTTGCCTTTTTACATTCACCTTTTCTTTACATTTTCTTTTTACATGTTGCTAAGATTTTACTGCCATTCTGTTAGTCATTTTCTTGTCTCTCGGTTAATTGTCTGTACCTATGTTCCTTTATTTCTATGTAAAGTGTTTTGAATTGCCTTATGGTCCCATATAAAATAAACTTGCACTGCCATGTGTTACTCCGTAAACAGCCAAACAATGTTGTTACTGTAATAGATTAGCTACACTTTACAAAGTCTCCTTGGAACAATGGTTGCTATCCTAGCTCATCAGTGATGATGCTTAACTGTCTTAATCTACAGAAATTTTTGTAAACAGAAATTCAGATCAAATGGACTTTCTATGGAGCTGGGGGTAAAAATTTTCAGAGGTATTTTACATTTTACAGACCTCTAGAGCCAACCAATGGGCTTCTTTCCCTCCAGAGGGTTCAGGGAAATTCCTTTGTGCTGCACTGACCACAGCACCAAGACTCAGAGTGGGACTCTCACACCAGCTCCTCACACGCTGCCTGCTGGGCACGTGCCCATCGAGTGGTCTGCATCTGGACATTAGCATCTTTGTGCACAATCTTTCTGATTAACTTGCATTTTTTTGGGACAAAAAAAAAAACACACATTACATTCTTGTTTTTTTAGGTACTGTAAATTAAATAGATGAGGAAATTCTCTTTTGGAAAATGACATTGCTGTTTGTGTTGAAATTTGACTGTGTTCTGATCTTGAATTTCAGATTTAAGATCAGTAAAATCCAAACTAAATCACATATTTAGTTTTTAGCATTTTTTTTCATGACAATTAATTGGGTTATGATATCATTTTATAGCTACTAATGTTTAAAGTGTACACCACAATAAAGATGTCATTCCTTCAGATGCATGCTGGGTTGATGAGTCTGTGCCGCAGTCAGAGATATTGATCCCAGCACTGGGCAGCCCCTCCTCTCCCTCTGCAGGGTCACCGCTTTCCCACATTCACACTGAGCTCTTTGAGTGTTTTCCACCTGCTCCCTCTGAAATCTGACCATTATCCCTCGAGCAATAATGGGAGTGTGTTGCTGCCCCCACATGCCTTATTGTCCCGTAGGGCTCGCTGATTGGTTCAGACTGTGGGAAACCCCGGGCAAACCTAGACCCACACATTCACATGTAGATGTTGGTCTATATAAGAGAGGTCTGCAGCCAGCAGAGATCAGATTATCTCTGCAGAGAACCTCTACAGCTCAGAGATCCAACCATGGCGCCTACGATCACGACAGCAATGGCCATCTCTCAGGAGCATCTGATTCCGAACCACAAGGTAAATATGCAGTTCAAAGAATATTAGGCATCCTTCGTGGTACTTTGTGAATTTAGATACAAATGCTACTCAGCAGGACAAATTCAATAACAGTTTCTTTTTTTTTTTTTTGTTTCTGCAGCTCAGAAAGCCTCTGGTGGAGAAGTTACGCAGAGAGCGTATCAACAGCAGCATCGAGCAGCTCAAGTCTCTCCTGGGTCCAGAGGTCCTCAAGCAGCAGCCAGACTCCAAGCTGGAGAAAGCAGACATCCTGGAGATGACCGTCTGCTTCCTGAGGCATCTGCAGCAGAAGCAGCAGCATCCAGATGTGGAGTCAGCAGCCGTTGATGCAGGCTACTCCAGATGTGCTCAGGAGGTGGTGCACTTCCTGTCCAAAGATGAAGTGAAGACAGAGTCCCAAAGAAAGCTCCTGAACCACTTCAGCACAATGAGGTCTTTCTCTGTGAAAAGCCCAAGAGAAAAGGACTTCTCTCCTCTGAGTTTAACAGGGCAAAGCTGCATCAGTAAAGGCAGGAATCCAGGCCGCAGCGCCCTCTGGAGGCCGTGGTAGACACATACAGACTGAAGCTCCTACGAGAGAAACCTGGACCACATTGGTCATAATTTAATGAACTAAATTCTTATTTAAGGATCAGCCTATTTTCTGTTTGAACAGATGGTGTTATATATTTTATATATGTGTGTAATTTTCCAAGATTACATTTCCAGTGAAAATGGGAGCAGCTTTGTCTTTAGTTTTAAGAAGATCGACATATTGTCACGCATCTTGTATAGATTTTCCATATTCACACTGGAGATAATGTAGTAATAGGAATATCAGGAATATTGATTATTTTTTGATTAATTGTAATCATGGTCTCAGGTTTAAATGTCCGTTTTATGGACCATTTCTTTTAAAGAGTGTAACTCTATTCAGTCTTTATAGGCTGTTAAAATACTAAAACATTTATGCTTTTATTTTATTTTTTGGTATTTTGTAAGTTTAATTACAATTTGTCAACAATGGTATTTTTTTATTTTTTTTTACTATTGTGAAACATATTGATCACTTTGATCAAGTATCCCATGCTTTTTCTTCAAATCTACCTCATTTTATGTAATTTGTGAAAAGCAACAATCTTCTAAAAATGGAATTTCACTTTTTTTTTTAAAAAAAAAGTTGGTTTACTGACAGTCACAGTTTTTTGTGACAGTATTTACTTGAAGAAAAACAACTTTATTTAGTTGGTATTATGACGGATGTGATCTGTTTTAAGGTCAGCCATTGCGATGATTCTCCTTATGTTGATTGAATTAACAATTTCTGCTTCATATAAGAAGTGAGTTTCCTCTGAAACAATGCGCTGTGTCTTTTATAAAGACAGATGTTCTTTTACTTTCTCTGAGTACTTTATGTCTTGTAAAAGTTTGAATTTTGCCGTTGATGTATCATCACTAGTTAGAGCTTTACCAATTCATTGCTCAATGTGCCTTTAATAAACAAACACTACCAGATGAAAAGATTTCTTCTCATTTTATCTTATGATCACCTGCAGGAAATTAGATAACTATGTTTCAATCTTGCAGTTCTTTTAATTACTTTTTTGAAGCCCTTAAAGGAACCAGAATTTATTTGTATACACCAGTATACACCATCAATATCTAGCTACAGCATTATAATCCTAAGTAGTGAATCAGGAAGCAGAGGGAATACACACATAAAGGAATATAATATATGCTAACACACTTTTATGACATTGTATGAATCTACATTATATAATTCAGAGACACATTTGAATACGTCTCTGCTGTCAAAAGGTTTTAGTATATTTCCTACATGTTGACTCCCAGTTCCTATGTGAGGCAACGGTATGCTGTGTTCAGCATGTTCATCTCTTATAAGACGGAAATTTTAAACTATTTGTTTTGTTTTATAACAGCAAAAGCTGTAGAAAATGTAATAAAAATTATTATTTGGTCATTTCTTTAAGTAATTGGATTGTTGCTGCCCAGTGCACAATGGTTGAGGATCTTGACATCTGATTTTATTTGTTTGTGTGCCTATATGCACCTAAGAACATAAAAGCTGATAAGAATACAATTTCTTTTCAAAGTATCATTGATATGCTACTGTAAACAACTTTAATGCAAAGAAAGCAATCCTCCTCATAAACTACATAATCATCTAACAAAAATCTGTGTGAAAGGTAGATTCCTTTTTTCCATTTTAAACAATCTTCATTATGTATTTAAAGAAAAGAAGAGATTCTGTGAATTTCTCTGATTAGAATCTGATATAATCGAATAGCCTTCATTCATCAAACTCTGAGGAGATTCTCTTGTTAATGGCAGAGCTTAAAATCCACACAAGTAAAAGATATATATATAAAAAAATCTAGGAATACAATTCTCCAAAAGAAAGTGTAAAAATAAACACAAAAATATAGGAATTGTTTGTAAAGGAGACAGGAATAAAGAGGTTGGCCGAGTGTTTCTTCAGAAGATTAATAGTAACATTCAGAGTATTACCTCTTGCTTTAATCAAAAGTGCATCAGCCTTTCAAAAGTAAAAATTTTTTAATTCATGTGACTTTCATTTAATACAACAAAAAAGTAAAGAAAATGAGCTTAATCCAAAGTTTTAGAACCACCTTTGTTCTGTCAGCTTCTCATACCAGAACCACTACTGTAGCAAAGAGAGTACAGTCTTTGTGACCCGGCCTTTGACATTGGCTCACACTCCAAACAGGCTTGGACTTACCTTCATGGAGTTCCCAAAGTCTAATTTCTCAGCGGCTATCTATCGGCTGACAGCAAAATTTCAACACAACAGCTGTCGTTCCAGCTGAGGTGTCAGTCAGAGACTGAAACGCTCTTTATTCTGGTTTGGCTCATTTTGATACCTTGTTGGTTTTGACTTGGTTTTATGAAAGACCATCGAAGAAAAAAAACGATAAAGCACTCAAACAGAGTAATTCAAGGAAGCTGTTTTAGAAAGATCTGGGGTAATTGTCTCTCCCTTTTGTCAATTAAACTTTATCCCCCAAAGTGGTTAATCCAAAATGTGTGACATTACAAAATGGAAAGCCTCCCACCATCATGGTTGCTAATGTGACCTACAGAAGGTCATTTAGAACGACAGGAAACTGACAGCTGATTGTAATGGATTATTTCCACCGTACTATCTGACGTATTTTGTTTCACGATTTCAAAAGTCGCTCTGTTTCTGGGGCAGCCAATGGCGTTGCTTCCCTCCAGCATGCTTGGTGACGTGATCCCGTGTCTCCCCAAGAAAACAGAGCCAGCATCTGTCTCAGAATGATAGAGCAGACAGTTAGTGTGGGAACCTTAGATCACTTTGTTGCTCATGTGGAAAAGACGCCACGTGCCACGACATGACGGCATTATTTAGACACCAGAAATAACAAGATCTGTGAAAAAAAACAAAAAAAATTCTGGAAAAATACCAATATTTTAAAGCAAATATTGTGTAACACTGCTTTGTTGTGACAGTAATACAAAAAAATAAATAAGTATAACCAGTAAAGAACTTCTAATTTAAACTAAATTATTTTTTCTTTATCATTTTTTCATTGTGGTTATAATAAGAAGTTGACAAAAAAAATGGCACTAACTCATCCAAATAAGTGTTTATTTTGTATTTAACTGGAATGAGCCTTATCCCACCACGTGCGTTCTGCAGATAGAGGGTGTGCTCTGTTAAAGTAATTGATCCCGGGATTAGCCAGCAGATAAGCTCCCTCTATAGGGTCACCACCTTCCCACATTCACACAGCGCATTGTGTCGGCTCCATCTGGTCCCCTGAGATGTGAACATAAAGCCCCAGGCAAAGATGACAGCGTGCTGCTGCCACACATGCCGTATTGTCCCGTTTGGCTCTCACATCGGCCGAAACTGTGGGAACCTGCAGCCAAGCCAAGACCCACGTGTCTGAATAAGGTGTTGAACTGGAAACTGGAAGGAGGAATTCAGGAAAGATCGGAATATGAACGCTGCAGCATAGATTTAACATGGTGAATAAAATCACCAAAGATTTTAAAAAGCTTCCTACTATGAGCTAAATGGTATAGTGGAAAGCTGCATGGAGTTGACAATTTATTAATTCTGTCTTTTTGGTAACATTGCACATATGGCCATCTTACTGACTACAGCACTGTTTGCTCTGTAAAGCAACCAGAGATGGGCAAACAAATCCCAAAGTCTATGTTGAAAAAAGTAGACATCATGGAGATAATGGTTGTCAAAAACTGCAGCATCCTTAGAAAAAAAAAAAAAAATGAAAAAAACTGACTTATATTCTCTGACCCACTGTTCTGATTAGCATCAAAAAAGACACGTCCAGCGGGTAAAGCACTAAAAAAGTCCCTAAGCAGTGGTGTCTAAGTTCATTTAGACACCACTGCTTGCTACAAAGAGTCCATATTATGGAAGAAGCTTAATTTTTGTTCAACATATTTGTATTTTTATATGACCAACTTCATAATTTTTTTAACCTGATATCCGATCTGTTTCTATTTCTTGTTCAATCAATTTAGACTACATTGCTTCAATGTGATGATAAACTGCTGCATTCAAAGTTCTTTTTATCTGAAAGATTGTCTAATACTTTATATGTCATTGAAATGTAAAGGATACTAGCTTTCAATGCTCTGCCTTAGTAAAGTCTAAAATAAAGCTAATAAGTGATGATAACAGCTGAATAATAGGTAAAAGCTGTGGCTGCCCTCATTTATTTGATGGATCCATGTGTATACGGTGTAGAATGTGTAAATGGTTGATTTTTAAATTATGTTTGTTCTGTATGAGGGCAAAGTTAAGGACTCAACGCAATCAACCGTCCACTGGCTCCACATACTGGCATTGTAGAATTAATTACAGCCCTGAGGTATTCAGCTAGCTTTCCTTAGTTGAAAACTATTTACAAACTGGTGTGAGAATCTGAGCTTGTCTGTATTGTATTATAACTAGGAGTGATTTGAAAAGCATGTAACTGCATTTAAATCTATCTAAGACTGGAGTGACATGGTTACATATTTATGTGTGTTGAGATGAAGTTGTGAAAATATGGAAAACTAAATCAGTCTAAGTTGATTAAATTGTACTTATTTATGAGTAATTAACCCCTAGATCTGAGACAGTCTTAAAATGTCCAAGTCTTTCTGTATTTACTAAACAGAATCAGATTTAGCAAATTTGAACTTCACAGTTTGAACATATATCGCCTTGAGCAATGATTGCACTCCCAGCAGACTGGGATGGCTGTAGTAAACAGTGAACGCATATCCGTTTTAATTGAGCCATGTTGTCATAATTTTACACTGATAACATTTTATATACAGTGATATACAAGCAACCAAACTTAGTAAATCACTCCTTTAAATTATTCAAAGTACAAGAAAATTCTGGTGCAGATAAATAAATAAATAAATAAATAAATAAATAAATAAATAAATAAATAAACAAATAAAGTGTTTTCTTCATTAATAATAATAGTATCACTATCATCTCTGAATATCTAAATGCACATTTTTGTAACCAAGGCCTCAACCATCATTGTTCAATAAGCACCGTACTACCTCACTGTCAGTGAGTTACATAAACTGTAAAAAAATAAAAATAAAAAATGTAACCCTTGTTCATTGCATGTTTGTTTGTTTGTTTTGTTTGTTTTTTTGCCCTCATTAAGTGTAATGAGAACTGTAATGTGAACCGGAGTAGCCAAACAGAAATTTTGCTGCAGTGACAGGCGGTGACAAATAAAATATTCTGATTCTCTAATAATAATAATAATAACAATAATTTTATGAAATTTTTGCCTTGCTTTAAGTTTAAACATTTCCGTTGTGATTTTACCCCTGAACCACTTTAAATGACCATGCTAGCCAGTTTAAGGTGGGTTCACCTCGCTGACAATCTCCTCTCCCATCTGCTTGTGTTTCCCAGTGCTATCTACACCGGCGTTCTCTCAGGTTTCCCATTTCTCCTCCTCTAAGCCAGGCAGCACGGCTGCCTGCACAAGGCTGGCTGTGCCCCGGTCACACGCCCTCCTCTTTCACTGCTGCTGGGAGCCGCTGCGACACACGGCTTCCCACACTTCTGTATGCAGCCCGCTCAGCCGCACACACAATGGAAGTGTGTCTGGTCCCAACAAAGCCTCAGGAGCTGTTCTCAGGCAAGGCCCTCACAAGAGGCCAGTCCACCGACAAACCATCTGCTTTGGCTGCAGTTCACTGCTGAGAAGCACAGTGGGAAAACTTGATATAAAACGGCAAAATGTGGCCTGTGGTTTTTTTTTTTTTTCATTCAAACCAAAAGACTTGAGAAAAGTTATGGATCACATCAGTAAAATATGATGATTCAAAGAGGGTTTCTCCTCAGTATACATGTCATTCTTTCCAGCTACGCTGCTGAAGTTCAAGTGTTTGCCTGGTTTATTCTGTTATATTTATCTAATATGTTTTTTCTGCTTTTTATTATGTGAGCCTGCGTGTTTATTTAGAGGTCAAAGTCCAGGTTAAAGGATCGCCAAAGGGAACTGAATTTTCCCGTGTCATCCTCATGGAAAACACTTTCCCACTGACCTTTCTGATGAGTGGCATGCAGATAAAGCATCCCACCTGTTCTCCGTGACAGCCATTAAATTCAGCCCATTGTCTGGCGTTTGAACGTCCCTGATTGGTGGAACGGCTGAGAGCGCGTCGGACCGCCAGCATAAATGTCGAGCAGAGATGCGGAGGAAATCACAGCCATCGTCTGAACCTTTGCAGGCAGCTGAAGGACTTCCCGACAGAAGAAGCAAACCTTGAAAATGGCTCTTTACACCGACCTTGTGCTCCAGGACACCATGAAGGAGGAACTCTTCAGGTGAGACTTCTATATCCTCTAACCTACTAATGTACAGTTAAAGATATATTTTTAGTCTGTTTTTTGTAAAAAATTATTTTCCTGAACTAACGAAAGTACTAATAAAACCTGATTTTGCTTCTTTCAGATGCAAACTGCACTCGCTGGAGAGGAAATGCTGCACAGGAGTGGAGAAGCTGAAGGCTCTGGTAGAGGCCCACCTGCAGAACGGCTTCCCTGTTTCGGACCTCCTGGAGAAAACAAAGTCCTTCCTCACTTTGAGGAAAGCCCTGCTGTCGCACAACGGCTACTCCAAATACTCCAGGGACATTTTACGTCTGTTCCCCGATGCAGAGGACGACCTGACTCCGCTGTGCTTTTAACTACCACGGACGACAGAAAACTAACAACTGGACTGAAGCCGCTCCACTTCCATGAACAGCAATGTGGAGGTCTCCTGGAAGGCACATGCACGTGTGATAAAACCCTGCTTGGTCGAAAGAAATGCTTCACTCACATTTTGACAAGGAGAGACTAAGTATGGGCGTTTTAGACATTTTGCAGAAGAAACGTTTAAGACGTTCATGGAAAAAAAAAATACTTGTGTTTCCTTTCAGTTTAAACCAATTGCCAGAATGAGATTTTTGGATTTAAGCTCACAGTTAAGAGATTATTAACTGTAACATGTTATGACTTACTGATGTTGTGCTGCTATTTGAGATTTATTAGAGACATCCCGTCTCTTACCTATGCAAGAATTCGGGTTTTTTTTGTTTGATTAGCAACATTTTCACTTCATCAGAAGGTTTTTTTTGTTCAACTTGAGTAAATTGTAACACTGCCAAATGGTGCTATTTTAACTCTCTGACTGCTGCGAAAATACTGAAGTCAAACACTGTGTGATTTACATACTGCATGTATATTTCTGCCTTGTTTCAAGGTATTTGGTGTGTGTGTGTGTGTGCGTGTGTGTGATATCCTTAAAAGCCAACCTTTCTTCTGAAAAGGGAGTCGATATTTCCTTGTATGCTGTGTATGCATATTTTTATTTTTTACTTCTTTTTATTCATCCAAAGTGGATTTTAAGTTGTCTGTGTTGTTGCATATTTCAAGAAAATAAATATCTGAAGATTAAAGTCCTGTCTTGTGACACGTTTTCAATCAGTTGTTTGGAAATTAAACCCAGTCCCATTCTGTTTTAGGTGATTTTTGTTTTAAAAATATTTCATTACTTTTACAGTTTTCTAATTTTCTCTTAAACACCACAAACAGTCATTTCTAGTATAAGCAAATACCTTTAGAAACTAGGATTTTTTTTGATACTATTGAATTTTAACTGGATTTAACCATGCTACCCGTGATTATATCTGGATTTTATTAATGAATTGAATTGCTTTATGATGCGGGTCACTAGCTTGGTTACACACTGCTGTGGGACACCATCATAATGCCTAACCAGCATTTGTGGTAAATCAGCCAGTGTGGTTGTCAATCTGGGATGAAGACCATGTCCAAGCTCATCCCACAAGTGTTCATTGGGGTCACTGGAGCAGACAGGCCCATTCCGTCTTCTCAACTCCCAAATTATTTGGCAGTCTAATAAACCCTGCTCTGTGTGGTCGAGGATTTACATCTTGGAGACCTGTTAAGTGGAGAAAAGGGATAACCCCTCTTGATAGCTCCCTGCATTGAAATTACTTCTAATGATGTACAGCCTTTGATTTTACGGTTACCAAGATGCTAAAACAAATCATCACCCTCCCTCTGCCAAAAGCTGTTTAGCAATGGCAAAAAGGATATGGCAACATTTTCTTTACAGTCTGCCACCATCCATCCATCCATCTATTGTCTAACACGCCTATCCCTCGTGGGGTCGTGAGGGGTGCTGGTGCCTATCTCCAGCATTCAATGGCCGAGAGGCGGGGTACACCCTGGACAGGTCACCAGTGTATCACAGGGCAACACAGAGACAGACAGGACAAATTCATGTACTCACTCACACCTAAGGAGAATTTAGAGAGGCCAATTAACCTAACAGTCATGTTTCTTTGACTGTGGGAGGAAGCCGGCGTACCCGGAGAGAACCCACACATGCTCAGGGAGAACATGCAAACTCCATGCAGAAAGACCCAGGGCAAGGGTAGGACTTGAACCCAGGACCTTGTCCAGGACACCTGTCCAGGAGTCTTTGTCAATTCTGGTGGTTCATAAGCCTTTTTATTGTGTTTTATATTGAATTTTACTCTAGTTGATTGTAACTTATTTTATGTGTTTATCATGTATGCTGCTCATATTTGTTTAACTCTTTGGTCAGCTGGGCTGTTTTTAAAGTACTTGTGAATAAAGTTGGCTTGACTTACCTTGGCTAATAAGTACCTGCATGTTGACCTTAACAATAAACTAGAGGACTGTAGCTGAGAGGAAGCAGCTGGATAAACTCCTTAGGAGGACCAGCTCCTTCCTGGGATGTCCCCTGGATCCAGTCCAGGGGGTGGGAGACAAAAGAACGGTAAGAAAATCACATCACTGGGGAACAGTGTCTTTCAGCCCAGGCATGGAGCCGCTGCAGAGCTGCAGAGCTTCATCAGGGACAGACTGCTGCACCCTAGATGCTCTAAGGAGCGCCTCCAGAGATCATTCCTCCCAGCTGCTGTTAGACTGTATAATCTTTGCTGCTCCCAGCAAACTCATTGTTTATTAAAATTCCACTGGTTGCAGGGGTTCTGATCTCAGACATGATCTCAGATGCCGGTTTGCACTGTTTTAAACTTCTCTGGGAGTTATTGTTTCTACAGTTATGCATATTACACGGTTTTGCTTTTTTCTCCCCATCGTTATGTAAATTAGCTGCCATTGTTTTTCTTAACTTGGAACATTTCACATTTTTTTCTGAATATTACTTATTTATTAATAATTCCACAGTATTTTCTTCTTTTCTGTTATGTTCTTTCTCTTCTCCTGAACAGTTTAATTCAAAGTGTTTATTATTTCATCTAGTGAGTAAGACTTTCGCCTTCTGTTTACGTGTTCTTGCCACGGTCACACCCAAGTTTACCCACTATGGGACAAAAAAGGCATTTCTATTCTATTCTATTCTATTCTATTCTATTCTATTCTATTCTATTCTATTCTATTTATTGGCCAAGATTGTGTACACAAACAAAGAATTTGACATGCGTGTCATGCACTAACAGCGTGCAAAGGTTGTATAACTGTAAAAAATTTAGAGAAAATTATAGTAATAATACCAGATAAAAGGAACAGTATGTACATGTGTGTGTATCTCAAGCCATTTGTTATGGGAAAAAGATATAAAAAAAAGAATAACAGGCTGTTCAAGAGCAAGTATACTTTTTCTGTTGCACAACAGAGTGTGACTACAGGGTAGGGTGTAATTATTATTGAGCAGGTAAAAACAGACATTAAACTTAACTAATAATGCAAAGCATGATGTAAATATTTTATGTTCAAGAAGTCAGTCAGTTTCTGTATTTGAGCAAATTTACTTTTTTATGTTCCATCTCTCTGCTGTATGGTTGTTTGTTCTTTATAATTTTATTAATTTTACTGGTTCCTGCAACAGTGAATCAATAGATATCTTAATACTTGAATCATCTTTCAAGTATTATTATTACTGAAATGTTTGATTTATAGCAAATTTCCCCCTCTTTTTTTAGGAAGCAGAGCTTTCAAAGCTAAAACGTTGTTTTCCAACAATTCTAAGCCGATGTTAAAATAAACAAGTCAAATATATGTTGTTTTTCTGATTGTTTTATTGCGCATCACTTGGTTTGAAGAGATACATTCATCATGAGACATTAGCCAAATAAGGATTCCTTCATCGAAGGTGTGGGTGCTGACACTCACAGAGTTATAAAGCAGCACATTTGTCTTGAATCTCATCTGCTACACAGAAAAGCATGACATTAAGATTTTCAAAAACCAACGAGGCCAGATCAATCAGAAGGGAAACATACAAATCTGAAACATGTTTGAACATGAAAACAAAACGGTCCCCAAAAATGGAACAAATTATACACTGTTGTCGGCACTGCCAACATTATTTGGGTGTTCACATTAAGAATAATGCTGTTTACGTCACACACTACGAGCTTCCAAACGAGTGACTACATTTCGAAAACAAAATAATACAGAATTTCTTGTTGAAGAAAAACATGGTCAAGCCTTTACAAAAGGCACCACAAATAATACTGTGATACAGACAATAGCTCTTAGATACAAGAGAAGCATAAGGGTGAGCATAAGTACGGAAACTTTGTTTTTCCAGGGCCTGACTTTATTTTTCACCACGGCCTCCAGAGAGAGCTGTTGGACGGACTCTTCTCTTTCTTAATGGCAGCCTGGACTGTGGAGCTCAGAGGAGAAATGTCTTTCAGGCTCCTCTCAGAGGAGGACTGCAGCTTGCTGAAGTGGTGCAGGAGTCCTCTTTGGGACTGTGTCCTCAGATCGTCTTTGGACAGGAAGTGCACCACCTCTTGAACACATCTGGAGTAGCCCTGATCAACAGCCACTGAGTCCACAGCTGGACGCTGCTGCTGCTGCTGCTGCAGTCGTCTCAGGAAGCAGACGGTCATCTCCAGGATGTCTGCTTTCTCCAGCTTGGAGTCTGGCTGCTGCTTGAGGAACTCTGGACCCAGGAGAGACTTGAGCTGCTCGATGCTGCTGTTGATTCGCTCTCTGCGTAACTTCTCCACCAGAGGCTTTCTGAGCTGCAGAAACGAGAGGAGACTCGTTAGAAAACCCATTGCGCTGTGCAACATTGGAATCGACGATCACAAACACTCACGAAGGGTAACTATAGTTTCCTGAATTTCGGGTTTACCTTGTGGTTCAGGGCCAGGTGCTCCTGAGAGGTGGTAATTGCTGCGGGGCTTGTAGGGGCCATGGTCGGATCTCTGTGCTCTCTGTAGAGAGAATCTGATCTTCGCTGGCTGCAGCCCTCCTTTATATAGCCCCACATCTACATATGAATGTGTGGGTCTCGGTTTGCCCAGAGTTTCTCACAGTCTCGGCCAATCAGAGAGAGCAATGAGACAATAAAGGATGCAAAACGCTGAATGGTATTATTGCCTTGAGGATAATGGTTTGATCTCAGGGGAGCCACAGGAGCACTAAAGGGGGGAGGGCGTACAAAGCGCCGTTTGAATCTGGGAAAGTGGTGACCCCGGAGCGTGAGCAGAGCCGCTGCACGTTGCTGGGATCAATGACTTTGACTGAGCACACGCTCAGCGTCCCCTCACACTCATCAGAAACTGACCAGGAAAGTAAACTACATTTTATTCATGATATTCTGCATGTTCTCTGAACAGAAAATTTGTTTCCCAGGAGTAATCCATAGCTAAAACGTTGCCCTTAGTAGAACATCGGACATTATCGCGGGGTAATGCTTTGAATAAGAAATTATTGCAGATTTTTTTTTTTTTTTTTTTTACATAGTTCAACATTTCTGCTTAAACGGTCAGTCCAGGATTCCTTTCATCCTTCCATCAAAATAAGTCCGGGACTTCAGTGGGAACAATCTGAATCTGGAAGAATGGTAAAAAGAATGTTCATTTATCCTTTGGATGTCTGCATTCCTCGTAGATATTTCACAAAAGCCTGGTAATGACAGGAATCTCCATTCGGAGGCAGCGGGACTAAACTCGTAAACTGACTCCATAATTAATGTGATGCGCAACCAGACACACTTCTTTTGTTCTTGGGTGCAGTAAATGGACAGAGTGTGGGAAACCAGAGAAAACTCACTCACAGAGCCCCAGTGGGACAATAGATGCCAGCCAGACAAAGATGTCTGTGAAGGAGGTGGGGGATTCTTTTACGGGGAATCCTAAAAGGTTACATATTTTACTCGGTGAGGCTGGGAATAGAATCGACACTATGCGTACAGTTTCAGCAAATTTGAACGCTTGTACACCTGATTATCATTGAAATTAATAGTGATTCTTAGAAGAAAGACTATAAAAGAAATTCAACTCAAACTAAATAGAATTCCAGCCAAAGGGGGGAGATGCTGAAAATATGCAATAACTGGTGTTTTTTTTGTGTGAAAATATTGAATTTTATTTTAATTTGGAGGAAGTTTTTACTCAACCGTGTGTTCGTTTGAAAGTCTACCCTCTTAAACCTTAAGATTAACACTTGAAAACACAGAAAAAGCTTTGTAGAACTGCACGACAGCATACCAAAGAAAATCTATCAATAATTAATGAATGTGGTGTCATTTTTTTGTCAATGACATTCTTGTATGTTTTTTCTTTTTTTTTTAAGTCAAAACGATACACAAATATTTTTTGGGTAGTAAAAATACAGGAGTACTTGAAATTGATAATAATAATAATAATAATAATAATAATAATAATAATAATAATAATAATAATAATAATAATAATAATAATAATAATAATAATAATTTTGTACTACCTTGAAAAAAAACGTCTGTTACTCAGAAATTGGACATGGATGTGGACCTAATGTTGCTAAGACGGCATTTAAAAAAAAAAGATTTTCAAAACTATGAAACTAGCATATTTGCTTGTTGGCTCATTATAAATTAGTCGTTACACCCGATCAAAATATTTATGCTTAATTATGTCATTCTCCTGTCCTCATTGAAGAGAGCGCCTTAACAACAACCATTGCCCCGTGGGATGAGGCAGGAGCTGCTTGTGCGTGGATGAATTAGCATTTAACAAGGCACATGTCCATTGTTGAGGGGGAGCTCCTTGAATGGAGCGAGTGTGGGAAAGCTGTGAGGAGCAGAGTCACAGTTCAGTGTGATTAGCATCCTCAGCCCCTCCAGCACCTGACTATTCTCCAAGGGGAGTTGGCACACTTTGGAGGAACATTTCTTTCTCTCTTTCTTTTTCTCTTTCTTTCTTTCTTTCTTTCATTGCTGCCAACTGGATGGCAACATTTCAAGGCTACGCAGCCCTCAAAACATGTTTTCCAAACACTTTTGCACAAAATCCTGCTTTTACAACCAAATCGAACCGCAGGCTGACAGTGTTAGGCCGGTGTGTGAGTTGCACTCAGTCCTTTTATTGTTTACAGCAAACTGACAAAAGGTATTTAATTGCCAGCAGGGTTGCAACTTCTCATTGAATTCCACCCCTGAAAAAACACGCTTTCGCTTACATGAGACACATATAAAAAAAGATGAATATCTAGATAGTTACGTGTTTACTTTTATTTCAATGATTTACACGCAGCAAACCTTTTAAGTGCTCTGTGAGACAAATAATCACATTGCAGCTCCTCAATGCATTTAGGCATCTATATGATGATGCTGAAGTTCTAACCAAAGATCAGAAAAGGGAAGAAAGAAGATTTAAGTGACTTTGAACATGGCATAGTTGTTAGTCTCAGAAGGGCTAATCTGAACATTTCAGAAATTGCTGCTCCCCAGGGAGTTTATGCACAAGTATCTCTGCGCGAATACTCCAGAGAATAATCCATACAAGACAATATATCCAGTTCTGTGTGTGAAAATGTCTTGTTCATGTCAGAAATCAGAGGGGGGTGGGCACACCGGTGTGAGATGACAGACTGAAACTGTAACTCAGATAACAGCTTGTGATAACCTCATGAAGAGGCCGGTGATTATGTATTCTTGTTTATATATTTTGATTGTGAATTACCACTTCATAGTTCAATTTAATGCTAAAGGTGTCATGATATGTGAGGCTTTTGCGGGACCGAAGTGCAGAGCAGATCTTGGAAGCCACATGGCGAGAGTTAAGAGTTCAGGGGCAGAGTCAGAGCTGACAAAGAGACACAAGGAAGAATATTACACTAAAAAAAACACACGGAAGGTAAAACACAACAGAATGAACTGAAAAAGTACCTAACTGGGAAAAAAAAGAAAGAGATCAAATCAAAACGTAACACCAGCAGATCATGACAAAAGGCTTCTCATTGTGAGCTTTATCTGCTCCTATGGATCAGTGACTGCGTGCATAAAGTGATTGATCCGAGCAACAGGCAGCAGATCTGCTCACTCTCCAGGGTCATCAGTTTCCCACATCCGCACAGAGCTCTATAAAAGTCTTTGCACCCCCCCTTCCAGTCATCCGCCTGTTCCCCTGAGACCCAACTATTGTCCCATTAAGCAGAATAACAGCACATAGGCGGTTACTGCCTATTGTCACACAAAGCTCTCTGATAGGCTGAAACTGTGAGAAACTTTGCAAAGATTAAGACTGTCTGTTTCAAATAGGGGTGTGTGACCATACACAGGAGGGACGGAGGAGATGTGCATCAGCTCTTCTCTGCAGAAATCTGCACAGCACAGACATCCAACCATGGCGCCTACAATCACTCCATAGTGACTCACTTTCAGGAGCATCACTCTCTGCACAATGTAAATACAACATTAGACAAAAGACAGCTATGTTTTCTTTTAGAGTTGGTGTCTAAAGGTGTATTCATGTTTCTGCAGCTCTGAAAAACTCTGGTGGAGAAGTAACATAAAGAGTGAATCAGCAGTTCCTTAGGTCTCTTTTGGTTTCAGAGTCGCTCAAATAGAAGCCAGTCTCTAAGCGGGAGAAAGACACCCGAGAGATGACAGTCTGCTTTCTGGGATCCAGCTGCTTCCTATTCAAGGAAGCGATAACCCTGAAAGTTTAAGAAAAAAAAACTGCTGAATTGCTGCAAGAATCTGCATGTTTCCTCTTGTATGAACCTTCAGCTTTTCCCCTCAGAGCGCCACGGTTCAGAACATTAACAACAAAGACAAGGACGCCCCCTGGAGGTCATATCGAATATCAGTTAAAACCATTTTGGCCTGACTATATAGTAATCATCTATCCATCCATCCATTTTCTTATTCGCTTTTCTGGTGCCTATCTCCAGCATTTCAATGGGCGAGAGGCGGGGTACACCCTGGACAGTTCGCCAGTCTGTTGCAGGGCAACACAGAGACAGACACGACAAACAACTATTCATGTGCACACTCCCACCTAAGGACAATTTAGAGAGACCAATTAACCTAACAGTCATGTTTTTGGACTGGGGGAAGAAGCCGAAGTACCCGGAGAGAACCCATGCATGCACAGGGAGAACATGCAAACTCCATGCAGAAAGAACCACGGTTGGACTCGAACCCAGCACCACTGTACCACTGTGCAGCCCCTTATATAGTAATCAGATTTAGCATTTTGCATTTAAAAAAAGAACCATATAAATGATAATTAATATATTTAAGTTGTCTCATTTCTATTTCTGAAGTCAAATTGTTTTCTTACTGAAATAATACTTTCTTACTATGTGGAATTTACAGAATTGTATTCTATGCAAGCAACATTTAACTTCACCGACTTATTGGTAAGATCAAAATACTGAATATTATGTTTAGTAATCTTTGAAATGCAGATAAAGTTCTGTAGGTTTGGATATTGTTACTACACCTACATGTCATGATGTACTGACATGTAGGTGCTGCTCTAAGTTGGTTAATTAGTAACCAGTCTTTGGTTTCTGTGAAGAACATGTTTTGTATAAAAATGTATAAAGGAGTATCTTATAAGGAAAGAACAAACTGTTCCCTTTATTATTTTTTTCTTTAACAAACAATAAATTATTTTGTTGAAACAATAAGTTGAATTAACGCCATCCAGAACCTTACTCTGTGAAAATAAAATAACATAAATAAATAAATAAATAAATAAAAAGGCCAAAAAAGCGTAATATAACTGGCCTCTTGATTGACGTTTATAAAACATCATTATTATAAGCATATTCAGTGTCATTTCTTCGTTTTATGTGGGTATAAAGACTAAAGAATTTCCCACTTGACGTTAAACTTTTAAACAATAAGGAGGGAATGCTTTTTTATTGTTTTGAATAATTAATTCATTGATTTTTTATTTATTTAGGCAAATCAAAACAGGAAAGCAATCCAAAAGATATTCACTGGATGACAAGTAAAGAAGAAGAGGAAAAAAATATACAAATGGTTCGCTATGTTAACTATGTTTTTTTTTTTTTTTTTTTTTTTTAAGCAACCGCGAGCATTCGGGTTTGAAACGAAACGTGAGCTTCGCACGCTCACGCCTCTTTCGCTTTGCGTGCGAGCTGATTGGTTCCTGAGTGGCGCGTACGTACGGCACGCACGCAGCGTCATATCATAGCCTACCATGGCGGAATGTGGTGGAGTTGACAGCAACACAACTAGTCACACCATGGATAAAAGCATTACCCTTCCGCCGGATGAAATATTCCGCAATTTGGAGAACGCGAAGCGCTTCGCCATAGACATAGGTAACCGGAAGCGTTCCTCTTCCTCTGGAGACGTTGATGGGTTTTGCAGGGATGTAGCTAATCCTCACATTTGTAGGGCAACGCTGCCGCAACACATGACTTTTTAGGTGGAAGTAAACTAAACAAATAGATTTTTAGCTTCTTAGAAGACGCTTTAAGCTCATTTAAATGTCATTTGAAGCGTAATTTATCTGCAGAAGAAGATATTGGAGGGTTTTGTTATGTGTTTTTTTTTTCGAAACGGATGTTTATCTGACTTGGTGTACTGTTAGTTTAGTCAGTTTTCAGCTTCAGCTGTTTTGCTGCTTTTGTTTTTATCCTAACAGGTGGATCGCTGACTAAGCTCGCCTACTACTCAACTGTCCAACACAAAGTGGCCAAAGTGCGATCCTTCGACCATAGCGCGAAGGTGCGGCTGTAAATAAATAAACAAACACGTTCCCTGTCCGGGGCCAAAATAAGTTGCCAGTATTTGTCTTCTTTCGTTTGATTCCAGGAGGCAGCCAGCGACAAGCTGTATGAAATAGCGGTGCAGGAGGAGGTCACGGCGCGCCTGCACTTCATCAAGTTTGAAAATGCCTACATCGAGACGTGCTTGGACTTCATCAAGGACCACCTGGTCAACACCGAGACCAAAGTCATCAAAGCCACAGGCGGAGGGGCGCACAAGTTTAAAGAGCTGATAGAAAAAAAGCTGGGACTCAAGTAAGTATATAGGGACGTGCTTCATGGTTGCCCACCGCACACATGACGCCAACGTTATGTGCAAAGGTTAGAAGTCAAGATGGCTGCTGCGTTTTTAAAAGGTGAAATTATGTAATCGTTTGTTTACCCTGAAACTTTCCAGCAAATTTTCTACCGTTTTAGTGGTTTGGATAAATGTCAATTAAGTGACATGGGATATCTACTGAATCCCAGCTAATACCCCCATCACGCCGCTGCATGTGTGCTTTTCTTTTTCCACAGAACAGGAAGACACGATGTGATACGCTGTGCTCAAACATTGCCTTACAATTCATTGGACACTGCAGCTTACACGGTTTTATCCCCCACAATAAGCTAATTATAATATTAAGTTCTCTCACGATGCACCATTTTGGCTCTTAGATGGCGGAGACAGCAGGTGTAGGAGTAGCTCTAGCATTTAAATGGGGTCGACAAAAACCACGACTGATGGCAGCATAATTGTGAAGGATGTAAAAAAAAAAAAAAAATTTTAATTGGGTTGTTGGCCACCAACACATTTGACTCTGAGGGGAGCCAAGTTAAAGGCGGGACGCGAGGAGCCAGAGGTGTGGCCGGGTCGAGGATTGGGATAACAGACGCGTCAGAACCTCGCCCCGAGGTTTTATTTTGTGGACCAGATCAGGCTTCGTCAAGTTGACGGAGACAACTTCTGAGACGGAGCTTCCCATCTGCTCCCCATAGCGGGGTGAAGCTGTTAAGAAGGGCAGACCTCGACAGAAGAGGGATTCAGGTTCAGGAATGCATGTTGCTACCACAGGACGCAGCAGGAGACCCGGACCTCCATCGATCATTGGAACCAGAGCTAAACTGTGAAAAAGAAAGAAACTAAACCGAGATGTGATCTGTCAGAAACTCTGTAATATACGCAGCCAATTCAAATCTTTCAAGGTTACTGCTGAATGCTGTGACATTGGTGAAATGTACGATCCTGAACTCTGGTCCTAAGGGGCTCTGGTCCGGATTTATTACGAGCCACGTAGGTCTGTTGCAGTGCTGTCAAACAAAGTGGATCAATTAATAGCTAGTTTTAAAAACTTTCAACTTCAAAAGTAATTCAAAAGCCAACGAGAAGGAGGAGGAGCTTGTTGTGGAACCGTTAGATTCACCAATAGTAAAACTAAAGTTTTCTTAGTGAGCTGTTGTCTGAATCTGCAACGACGAACTGGAAACGAATGTCGAAAGTCAGAGAGAGCCTAATGTCAGGCATATTTCAGAAGACAACCGTGCAATAAACAATAGTCTTTACTGTAACCAATGCAGCCAAGGTAGCATGTGTGCGCGCTGTGGAATGGGCTTTTTCTTTTTTCGAGGATGGAGGGGTTGAGCGTTTATAAAGAGTTTTCCACCCTCTAAGTGTTCCTTTTGTGAGAGTTACTTTGCCAACAAACATACATTTCTCCTGGAAACTGGAGGAGTTTCAGTTTCCACAGAAGGATATTAGTCTGCCGGTTGAAAAAAATGGCACTGGTTTAATTTAATTTAAGTTGAATATAATTTGGATGGTATTTGTTGTTATAATCTGCCTGTGTAGCCCTGAAGTGAATTTGTTCTCCATTTTCCATTGGAAATGTTTGTCCTATGGTGAAAAGATCAATACATTTCTGATGATGATTAACAGAGCGTTGAGACGATACATTGTAGTTTCACTTTATCGTCTGTACATGTGAGATTGACACCAGCCTGTTGTCTGCTTCTGTGTTGCGTGGTGGCAGAGTGGACAAAGAGGACGAGATGACCTGTCTCATCAAGGGCTGTAACTTTGTGCTGAAGAACATCCCCCATGAGGCTTTTGTCTATGCCAGACACGCTGACTCGGAGTTCCGCTTTCAGACCACTAATCCCGACATCTTCCCCTACCTGCTTGTGAACATCGGCTCAGGGAGTGTCCATAGTTAAGGTAATTACAGAGAATCAACATTTTATTTGCTTGACTGCTCCTATAAACAAGATTCTTATAAAAATGTTTAATTTTTCTCATGGTCAAAATACTGTTTTTGTGATTTCTCGACAAAGGGGTTGTTTCACTTTGGTTAATTTTGAAAGCAAAACAGATTCTTTCTAATTCACTGATTTTTTTTTTCAGAAGCTGTGTGTTGATTCAGCATGCTTGGTGACTCCCTGTTTCACATGTATTTGTGTAAACATAAATATTAGACTTGAAATGATTGGAAGTACACCAGCTATTGTATTACAAGAGGTAGCTTAGTTTTATCATACAGACTGGTAGCTTGTTGAAATAAAACTTTATAAAACATGACTTACTAGTCCCTTTAACTTGCAGCATACTTTGCCGTTGACCTTATGTTCATTGTCAATTGTCAACAATTTTTAATCCTAACTACTAATGGAACAGACTGAACAATTACTTAACTAATCATTTAAAGATAGAGTACTTGGAAAATATCTTTCCCTCTTAAACCTTTTTGCATTTGATCTCCTTCCAACCTTTAACTTCAATACATTTTATGTAACAGACCTGCAACATAGTGCAAAACTGAAAAGTGGGGGGAAAAATGCTGAATGTTTTTTAAGATTCTTACAAATAAGCTGAAAAGTGTGGCATGCATTTGTTTTTAGCCCACTAAATTTTGCAGAACCACCTTTTTCTGCATTTACAGGTCCATATCTTATTTCTGTGTGTTTCTTCAACCTTTAAACATCGAGAGATGGGAATTTTACTTCTTTTTTTTTAAATGCCAAAAAATATACAGGTTTAAAGTTCAGTGGCGTCCTGTGGATCCATGTGTTGATATTCTGTTCCTATTTGTAAACACAAGTTGCTGGTGGCTTGGCACGCATTGACCAGACGGCATTGAAAAATGCATGCTGTCTGGTCAATGCTTGTTATCTGTTGTCATACAACTGATGTAGTATGACAATATGGAAACAGTTGATATAAACTTGCCTCAATAAAAAAATGGAAAGCAGAGAATCGGTAAGTTGTCTCTTGCTTCCACGCTTCCAGGCAACAGACAGCTTACTGGGGCACAAAAACACCTTTTCACCAATCCTGTCTGTGGTGTTCGTGGACAGGATCTCAAGGTGTATTAGTGGAGATTAGGGTATATGGTTTGTGAACCGCATGATCTCATCTCTTTGGTTATTTTTTTGCGGATGATGTTGTTCCGTTGGCTTCTTGAAGCCTGGAGTGGTTCACTGCTGAGTGGGAAGCAGCCGGGATGAGAGTCATCCCCTACTGAGTCTGAGGCTATGCTCCTCCACTGGCAAAAGGTTGACTGCCCCCTCTGGGTTGGAGGTCAGTCTCTGCCTCAAGCAGAGGACATTAAGTATCTTGGGCTCAATCCAGATACCCTTATAAGGACTCTTTAGCCAAAGCGGTAGCGTGTCTGCAGTCGCCATGATAAGTGCTGTCTGAATAGTGCAGTCAGTGAGGAAGGAGGTAGGGAAAGTTGCCTGTAAGCTCCCTCCTGTGGCTAATTTAGCCTAGGAACCCCATGACGCTCCTCACCATCAGTAGGGAGGCTCCATCCGAATACGCTTAATAATGGCTTCTAGGTCCTGTTCTTTGACCTTTCACAGGGTGAACAGTAAGAACTCTATCATGGGGAGGAAATGAGCTTTTGAGCTGCTCTGCCGATTTCGGACAGCCAGGGTTTCCCGCAGCGCTATCTTGGCGAGGCGGCCGCCTCGCCAAACTCAGGCTACCGCCTCGCCAACGTTCCAAAAAAACAAAAACAAACTCATGCTTGCATGTTAATGTGACGTTAACACGCGTTTTTGTTGTTGTTGCCTTTAGCTCTGACGTCAGTACGTGACGGAAACACACGTGGATGATGCGAGTCAAATCAGGGCCTACAGCCTTCTGAAAATGAACTACAAATCACACACTCTCTGCTCTCCGGACATTTTTGTTGCTTTCCTTGAGGAGGCTGTTATGCCATGTCACGCAAAGGATTGTGGGATACCTTAAGGGTTCTTAGCACTGGTAAGATGGAACGGGAGACGGGCGGGCTGATTGGGGCTTCGTCTGCAGTAATGCAGGCGCTGCTCCGGTGGTGAAGAAAGGTTTACCGATCTGTCAACATTTCAGGTCCATTTGTCATGAGGTGTGGATCATGACCGAAAGAATGAGATCCTGGATGCAAGTGATCAAAACAAGCTTCCTCCAGATGGTGGCCAAATTCAGTCAGAGATAGTTTGGGTTATCAAATGCAATGTCAAAGCAGAGCCGAAGCTTCTCTGGAGTCAGTTGTGGTGGTTTAGACATCTGATCAGGATGCCTCCTGGTTGTTTCCCTTTGGAGGTTTTCCGGGAACGTCCCACCAGAAGGAGACCCCTGGGAAGACCCAGAACTTGCTGTAGGGACTATATATCCCATCTCGGCTGGGAACACCTTAGTGTCCCCCAGAATGAGCTGGAGAAGGTCGCTGGGGAGAGAGATGTCTCTGTTTTAATCCTGGACCTGCTGCCCCTACAACCCAATCGTGGATAAGCAGAAAAAGATGGATGGACAAACAATTATGGAGCCTCATGTACAGCCTCCATAATCAATGAATAACACTGCTGTCCAAATGTTCCCTGGTTTCCGCTGCATATAGAGCATCTGCTCTAAAAAGAGAAAACTTAGACTTAAAGCCCTTGTTTTGGCAGATTTTTATTTATTCTTGGGGATTTTTAAACATTTCTTTTCATGAGTGTTTTATTCTGCCATCATTTATTTAGTATTGGACCCAGAATTTTTTAAATGTCATGTTAAATACTAGGAGTAAATGAAAACCATAAAGACATTTCATAGTTTTGATGAGCACAGCCGCTGTTAAATTAAACTTAAAACTGTTATGAAGATGTAGAAAAGATTGCAGATATAAAATGCTGCTCATAACAATGTGTCAAGCCCTTTAATGAGCATCCTTTTTTACTTTTGACAGGTTCAATCAGAAGATAAATTTGAACGAATAGGTGGAAGCTCGATAGGCGGAGGGACATTCTGGGGCCTTGGAGCGTTGCTCACAAAAACAAAGGTAATTCATTGAGTTGCCTCTGGTTGCTACTTGTATCCCTTCTTTGTGCTGCCAGCTCCATGCATTTCACCGTGCCCTTGAGGCTCCTAAGCTACATTTCTGTTTCTCTCCTGCAGAGATTCGATGAGTTACTGCAGCTGGCCTCTAAAGGGCAACATTCCAGCGTCGACATGCTCGTCAAAGACATCTATGGAGGATCTTACGCATGTTTGGGTTTGACTGGAGATCTCATTGCAAGTAGTTTTGGGAAGTCTGCAACAGCTGACAAAGGTGATGCACAGACAAACAGATTTTACCTTTTACCTGATCGCTGCGAGAATATTTTGTCTTGGATGAGCATTTTCTTTACATTGATAGTGAGGATGATTAGCTAATGTGGACTTTAAGGGTGAGTGGTGGTGTGTTCTTGAGAAGCAGCTAATTCAAAAATGTTGATCTAACAATTTTTAGTAAATGTTTTGACTTTGGCTTCTGTTTTTTCATCATCCATGGAGTTTAGATTTCAATACATGGCCAACTAAACTCAGCTTTAACAGCCATTAGTGAAAGTCAGTATGATCTTTAAATACTCACAGTAGATACAACCTTTTCAAACACGTTACTGAGTAAAGCTGCCAAAGTCCGTCATTTAAATGCATTATTTTCTTTCTTTTAGTAAGGCAGGATGTATTGAGGCAGACTGAAGGATACAAATGATTGCCCTCTCACCCAGTGCTGACATTGCTGTTAGGAAATGAAGGCGTGGCTGTCCCCCACAGAACAGTATAACAGAGGGAAGCGTGTTGCTGGCCCATTTCTGCTGTTGAGCAACTGCTGCTGAATTTTATTAATCTTTAGTCTGAAAAACCCAAAATACTCCTAATATCACTTATTAGGGCTTAAGGATACAAACCATTTTCAGTTTGCAGTGCCTTTTCCAAGGCATCTCCCTCTAACCTTTTATCGTTTTGTCCTGTTCCAAAGGCAACCTTGAATGAATTTTCTTTTTATTTGGGTTTTATGTACAGTGTGTTTTAAAAAAAGTAAAGAAATATGTTTTTCAAAAAATGTGGTTGATAACAGTTAATCCGTGATTTAACAGGCAGTGGAAGGGTTACTTATTCACACAGGGTCAGGTTGGTTTGGTTAGCCTTGAAACTGCATTTTTTAGTAAGTGTTTTTTAACAAGCTTTTCAGTGAAGGCCTCGGAGGTTTGTTGGAGAACAATAAGGAACAAACCGCATCATGAATACTAAGGAACTGTACAAACAGTTCAGGGATAAACCTGTGGAGGATTTTGAAGTTATAAAACAAAATCCCAAACTTTGAAAGTCTCATGGAGCCCCGCCCTAATATTTGTGGTTATAACATGACAAAACATGAAGACATGAATACTTTTGCAGGTCATCTTTTTTTGCAACATGCAGGAGACTGTTATTCTCATCTCAATGTGTTTTTTGGATTGTAGAGTTCTCTAAAGAAGACATGGCCAAGAGTTTACTCCATATGATCAGCAACGACATCGGACAGCTAGCCTGCCTCTACGCCAAACTCCACAACCTGTCGCGGGTGTACTTTGGAGGCTTTTTTATCAGAGGCCATCCTGTCACAATGCACACAATAACTTACAGCATCAATTTCTTTACCAAGGTAAGCCCCTAGCGTCTGCACAAAAAAAAAAAATTCTGCATGTATTGGTTTCTTTTATTAACGTTTATGATTAAACTTGTTGCTCATATGTTGACCCCCTGTTATCCGACTATCGCAGGGTGAAGTTCAGGCTCTGTTTCTGAGGCATGAGGGCTATCTTGGAGCCATTGGAGCTTTTCTGAAAGGAGCAGAGGAAGACAGTAAGTATACATTTACAATTTATATTCGTTTGTTAGCAGGCAGGTAACCAGGATGGCACATGTTTAAAGTTTTCGCACGAGAGCCTCGTGAGGGAGAGCCAGACAAAATGCTAGCTGGAAAAGAAAATGGAAGTGGTGTCAAAGCCGAACATAACTGCTGAAGGGCATTTTTTTTTAGGATTTAAACCAAATTATGCCACCCGCTTAATTTGTCTGAGCTGGTAGGTCGAGAGTATATTGAGTTATTATGTCGTTATCATATTAGTTAAAAAAGGTCCCCAATTGACAATAATATGATTTATCGCAATAATTTTTAGAAAAATGTATCATCCAGCTACTTGTTATCGTGACAGTCCTATTTTATACGGTGAGAGCAGCGGAGCTACAATGAACGGCTAATACCGAAGCTAACCGCTAAGCTAACCGGATACATGTGCAGCCTGTAAGCGGAACCTAGCTAGGAATGAGCACACATTGGCATTACGTGAGCATCAGACTGATTGGCATGTGGGACCAAACAATAAATAAGGTTATATTCCTGCTCTTGAGGGACAGAGGGGCGTAAGGGCAGGACCAAAACTCTGCCAAATTTGGACCAAACGACAAGGATTGGTCAGTTTTTATAGACCTGCAGCACAAAAGTCAAATTTTATAACCTCCTTTTTCTGAATACATAATGCATTGACTACTGTCAGCGTGGAAGTATATTAAGTATAACAAAGTGTTTCTGAACAGGATTACCAACTATAGCTTAAATTGCGTCATAATGAGAGGAGAGAGGGCCTCAGGAACACATTGGCTGAATCGTCTGTTTCAATGTCAAACCTGAAGCTGACATGACTGGATTTAACTAAATACTGTGATTAGTGATTGTAGGTGTTTTTGTTGTCACTTTAAAAAGATTAGTTTTAACAAAAAAATGCATAATTATGTTGACATACATGCTAATGCCTGAAATACTGTGAATGTAATTATAAAATTTAGTGTAAAAACAAAACAAAACTCCTTCCTTCCAGAAATGACTTGTTTATCTCCCTTCTTCAGATCCAAACCAGTACAGCTGGGGGGAAAATTACGCAGGAAGCTCAGGTTTGATGAGTGTCTCTCCTGACATGAATCCCATGCAGCGAGCTCGCAGTGGAACAGTAAGCTATTTGATCTTTGGAGATGATGCTGGTCTATGTACCACACAAAGGCGACTAAATTCTCATAACCAATTTTCTTTCTGCAGAAGTTTAAAATTTTTTTTTAAAACTTAAAATCCTAATCATTTTGATCATGCAAAGCCATATTTCTAGTCTGACAATCATTCATTTCCTTTCCACACGTTCTTCTGTCCACCTAATTTTCTCCTTCAGTTTCCTGTAAGTACCTCCACCTGCTTCGTGTGTGTTCCTTTCTTTAACAAGACGCTGCCTCTGCTCACAGTGCCATGTTGCATAGCTAGAAACCTAACCCTCAAGCCATGACTGAACGTTTGCTCTGTTGGACCTAAGGCAGCTTAGCTCTTAATCACCTGCTTCTGACTTGCTCCTAATCTAATTATTCTCTGATCAAATTATTTGAAATGACTTGTGTTTGCTGTCTTCAGTGGGTCAATAACAGTGTCTGCTTTATTTTCTGATCTTCTGATATGAGGCTTTGAATCTGTAGGATTCTGTAGTAAGTTAGAAACTATTATCCTTCATTCTTAGCTGCCCCAATAATGGTTCTGCTGTCGTTTATCGACGGTCAGCACTTTAATCAACCACAGGTTATATACTAGATCATTAGTTTTTCTTACTGTCCAGGAAATGTCATTTACAGTTCCTTGCCAAAGTATTCATGCCACTGGAGCCTTTTCACATTTTGCCACCTAATAACCACAAATGTAGTTGTGTTTTATTGAGATTTTATGTGACTAGGCAACACAAAGTAGTAATTGTGAAGTGGACAGAACATCATACGTGGATTTAAAAAAGCTTTATGATTAAAAATCTGCAATGTGTATTTAGCCCTGTTTTTTATTACCTTAAATAAAATGTAGTGCAACCAATCACCTTAAATCACCTAATTATTAAATGAGTCCATCTGATATAATTTAGTCTCCATAAAAACATCCTACTGTGAGAAATAGTGGTGGCAGTATCATTCTGTGGGCATGCTTCAGAGTCAGAGTTGACTAGAAGCTAGATGGAGCCAATTACAATCCTGAAAAAAAAAAAAAATACATTTCAAAGCATATTGGCAAAGTGTAGTCTGAGAAAATAAAGAGAAAATGTATATTTTTTCCCTTCTCTTTGAAATTGTCAGTGAGTCAAACAAAATGGCAATACCGTGGTTAGTGGTGTATGACAAAATGTGAAAATCTCTGGAATGTTTTTGCAAGGCAAAACATGTCTGTCCTGCATCTGCTTGACTTGTTCCCGCTAACTTTCTTCGTGTCATATTTGATGAACATGACTAACATACGTGAAGTGTGTCAGTGCTATAAAAAAAAACGCAAGCGGCACAAGGAAGTTATTTCTAAAAGAGGTTTGCTTGGGGCATAATCTTTAAAAATGCAACAGCTGCATCTAAAAGTTTTATCTGCTTTTTTTTTTTTTTTGTGTGTGTGTGTGTGAACTTGTCAAAAACACTCTTCATTTCTATCACCTTGTTGTTTCCAGTTTGACATGTTGGAGATGGACCGCCTGGAGAGGCAGCTGGTGAATCTGCCTCTACTCCAAGATCCTTCCTCTTACATCCCTGACACAGTTGACCTCACAGAGGACGCTCAGGCCCGGGAATACTGGCTATACTGCTTTGAGGAAGCCTTAGATGGGGTAAGATGACTAAAGTTAATTCAGACAAAGTTGGACGCAGTTTAAAAATACCTGTAAAATCAAATAAAAAGAAAATATATGATGAACTACTATAGTCTTATCTCAACCTTCCAAGATAGTTATCTTTTTAAAGAGGGCCAGCTTTATTTTTCCCTTGCTACATCTTCTCTAAGGCACTAGAGTCAAATTAAATAGTTTTGCTTTTACGGTTCGGGTAAAAACAAAAAAAAAACTTTACCCTCTTAGTTTTAGGGTTTAACTTTTCAGTGTATAAGTCAGTTGATGAGTTTTGGGTTTGGGGGGAAAAAAATTACACCTCTGCTGTTTTCATGGTTTCAAAGAGAGAAAGTAGCAGCCATGTTTTACTAAAGAAATGCTTTAATTAACTGTTCATACTATTAACAGATCCAAATCCAATAACAAAATGGCAAACGGGTAAATAAATGTCAAGGTGCTCCAGTGGTCCAACCGTAGTCCAGACCGCAAGCTGGTTTAAATGCTGTTTTGTAACTTACGCAACTGAAGTTATTCCAGCAATAAGGGGTTCTGTGGGCTAATGAATCACTGGGTGTGCTTAGTCTTTGTCCGCCAAGCTCATATGTGCACAGTATGCCCGAATATTTGGGAGCCTTTAGGCAGTCCAAGCCCGTAGTACGCTCCAGCAACAATAAACGTAGTAAGTTAATTCAATATACAAGTTACGTTTATTTTGGCCTAATGTTAGAAACAGGGCAGTGTAGTCCAGTTACTCTGTCCTCCCGACAGACGGATAGAGAGCTGTGGACGTGAAGGAGTGATATTACACACTAGGGAAGAATATTTAGTGGGCCTTATGGTCTGAAAAAAATACAGTATGTCAGACTGTGTGATCATGTGGCAGCAGTATTCCGACCAGGCTGTGGCTGATGGCTGCTCTTCTGTGTTGGAGCAGGTGGTAAAGAGAGCTGTGGCGAGCCAGCCGGACATCCCGGGGGCGGCCGAACGGGCCGAGAAGTTTCGCCAGAAGTACCGACACAAGCTTCAAACCCTCCGCCATCAGCCGTTGTAAGGGTTCTTGTTTGTCCCGTCTGCTTCATTTTAACCCAGAGGTTGCCGTTTAGTCTAAACTAAAAGCCTTCTCTTCATTGTCTGCATTAGCTTTGTGTCTTCATACCTGCTGGACCTTCCTGTATGCCTCCTCATTCCAAAGGAAATGTTAATTCTATTTATTATTTCAGTTTTAGGAGTGGTTTTTGTGCCAAGTAAATGTGCATTAGTTGTTCTTTAACATTTAATGTTCTGGGAGTTGATTGGGTTAAAAAAAAAAAAGGTCTTAGATGTCAAACTTGGAGTTTAATTTTTCATTAATTTAGTTTGTTGCAAACAGCATAAATCTGTGTGTGGGAGGAAAAAAAGTGGTGCCATCCCAGCTCTGTTGTCTGTTTCTGTTTTTTCTTTGGCTAATGTAGAGTGCTTCTCTTCTCACCTAGTGCTTATGGATCCCTCACTGTCAGAAGTCTGTTAGACACGAGGGAACACTGTTTAAACGAGTTCAACTTTCCTGATCCCTACTCTAAGGTCTGAGTGAAATCTGTCACATCCGTTGTTCTCCTTGTTATGTTTGTGCTCGACACTAGTTTGGCCCTCACTGATCCATTCTGTCACCCACTGTGTCGTATACAGTCTCACAGTGGCGCAGACGATTCCCATGTGTTAAGATTAAACAAAACACTGTTGTTTTGGCTTAATCCCATTTTTTTTTTTTTTTCATTTCTAAATGTGATTTGATAAGGCCGTTGTTCATTTAGTCGGTGCTAACTGCGATGGTACGTTTTATTCCGTTTCAGATTAAAGAGAGGGAGAACGACGTCGCTCTAAAGTACTACCAGAAAGCGGTGAAGTCCTTGGAAGCGCTGAGCTGGGAGGACAGACAGTTTGCGCTGGTTAGGGGCGTCTTGGCTGGAAATGTCTTTGACTGGGGAGCCAAGGCCGTGTCAGAGTGAGTAGCTGCTGCAGCCTCAATGCATTCTATGACTTTTTATTTTATTTTATTTTAACCAGTAAATAGATGCAACAGATTTTTGTGGCTTAACCTGGGGACACTCCACACAACAGTCACAGTCTTTGCAGATTTTCAAAAGCAGAGGTTTCAAATTCGTAAATGTCCGTTATTCCAGAAGAGAATTTTTCAAATAGAAATTTGATGTGGATGGTGTTGACGGATTATTTCATTTTGTTGAGAGTTTGGAACATTTTTGTTTTTGTGCGTGGTAATTATTGGGTTTTGGAATAACTTTAAAGGTTGGATTCACTGTAAGATATTTTTTTTTTTATCTTTTCAGATGGCATTATAGTATTTAGACAGGAATGGATAGCAAAAATGTAGGCAGTTAATTAAATTAGTGTTGATTCTTTTACAACTAAACCCCATCTAAAGCACTGTTACCATTTAAAAAATGGCTGTTAAAAATGGCTGTTAATGAAAAGTTCTCTCTCTCTCTCTCTCTCTCTATATATATATATATATATATATATATATATATATATATATATATATATATATATATATATATATATATATATAAATAAAACTAATTCCTGACCCAACATTGTGAAAGATTTAAACACAGACTGAGATCGAGTCCGGTCAGTTCCCCTTATGTGCTTGCAGAACTCAGTCTCTCCCCCCCCCCCCCCCCCCCCCCCCCTGCAGACTAATACAGACTGTTCCTTAAGAAATCACAGGATAAAATGATACAAATAATCGTGCAGTTTGTCCCCAGCGTTAATCTACCCTGACTTTAACCTCCAAGGATTTTGAAATACGATTGAAGCCAAACAGTAACAAACTGTTACTCAGTCACAGTGAGGGAGTTTCAAAGGATAAACTTTTATCTCCTTTTTGTGTGTTGTAACACTGTTTTGACTTAGCACAAACTTTAGTCTCAAACTTTTTTCTTTTTTTTTTATGATGTTTGGAACTTTTGGCAAACTGTGACCCACACAAGGCTGGTGCTGGTATTAAACCTGTTTTTTCATGCTTTTGTCTCCATACATTCAGGGTCCTCGAATCTAACCCTGAGTTTGGGTTTGAAGAAGCTAAACGGCGGTTAGAAGGTATCCAAATGTTTCTGTTTAATCCTGTGTGCCCGGCAGGGACAAAGTGAGCAAAAGGTTACCAGAGCTGCAATTGCAGCATTCATCCAAAAGCCACCCTATATTGCCAAAAGCATTTGCTCTCCTCCTTTGACTCACAAATGAACTGAAGGAACATCCTGTTCTTAATCTTTATGGTAAAATGTGACGTTGATCCATCCTTTGTAGTTATAACAGCTTCAATTCTTCTGGAAAGGGCTGTTCACAATGTTTTGGAGTCTCTTTATGGGAATTTTGACCATTCTTCCAGAAGCGCATCTGTGAGGTCAGACACTGATGTTGGATAAGAAGGCCTGGCTCTCAGTCTCCGCTCTTATTCATCCCAAAAGGGTTTTATTGGGTTGAGCGACCCGTTCTTTCACTCTTTATAGAAGCAGTGTGCATGCCTCGGTGGGAGTTTATACACCTGTGGCCAGGGAAGTGATTAGAACAGCTGATCTCCATTATTTAGATGGGTGATACTTTGGTAATTTGGTGTATTTGTATTTGGACCTTGTGAGAATGCAGCATGTGTGATCATCTCTTTTCTTTATTAGACATTATTTCATCCGCTTTGAAGTTGAACAAGCAGAAAATAAAAACATTTAGTGTTCAGTTTCCTATAGCACCTTGCAAAAGTATTAACACCTCTTGAACTTTTTAACCTTTGTCACCCGACAACCATCAACCAATACATGTATAGAAATGTAGAAAACCAGTTTATAAAAAATGTATTTTTTTTTTTTTTTTTGGACTTTTTTCACTAATTCAGTGACTTCTGAAGGCAATTGGTGGCACTGGGTTTTAGTGGTTGAACAAAAATAGTCTATTTAGAAAAAAAAAACATTAAAATGTATCAACCTTTAATTTATTGTTGACAAAATGTGAGTAGTTTGCAAGGCCAAATATAAAGTTATTAGGATTCAATGATTAGTTTAGCCCGTCTTTTCTTCCACAGTTATCCAAACTTAAGCCAGCAGACTTTTGTAAATCTAAAGTATGACAATATTTATCTGATGCTTTGAGCTTTCAAAATATTTATGTCCCTCTATATCTGTGGAAGTCTATCCTCTGTTTATGTATTAGCCCAGACTATTTTGCCTATTCTTTTTAACAAACTGCAGGGATAAATGTCTCAACAAAGATCTTTTTTGCTCACACTGACTTTTTTTTTTTTTTCCCCTCCCTCAGAGCGGCCATGGCTCGTTGACTCTTTTGATCAATGGCTTGAAAGACTAAAGGTTAGACTCTTTACGGCCTGTTAGTTAAAAGTCATCTGAGTTTCCCCATCTGGAAACCCAGCAAATGTCACAACACTCCTCGACAAATGTTGCTTTTGCGTTTCGTGCCCTTTTTCATGATTAATGCTTCAATGCAGTTTATCCTGGTTCTTGTTGCAGGGTCCTCCTCATAGGTGTGCCTTGTTTTTCGTAGATAATAGTGGCGTGGACATAATTTTAGGGGTGATGCCCTTCGTCAGAGAACTTCTCTCCCGAGGAACGGAGGTGAGGAGCTGAAGACGTGTTGAGGGAGATGTGGCGATTTTTTTTTTTTTTTTAAATGTGTTTTTAAAACTTCAAATCGGTTCGTATGTTAACATCACAGGTTGTGTTAGCCAGCAATTCTGCTCCGGCCTTAAACGACGTAACAAACAGCGAGCTCCAGATTCTGACAGAGAGAATCGCTGCCATGGATCCTGTGATCGAGTAAGGAGTAAATTCTCTGATTGCTGAATTTAACTCATTTGAATTCCAAGGCCGTAATTATTTTACGCAATTCACTTGATTGCGTAGAGAGTTAAATGTATTTAGTTTTTAAATACAGTTTTTTTTTTTTAAATGTAGTGATTTTACAATCTGTGGTTGGTTTGTTGCTGAATAGATCGGCCCTGAGGGAGGACAGGCTGACATTGGTCCAGAGTGGTTCCTCTTCCCCCTGTTTGGATCTGAGGTGGGTTGTTGGTGTCCATGATGCCCGTTTTCCCGTTAAGGACGTAAACAGAAGATGCTCCCATAACAGTAAAATGCATCTTTCCCGTGGCTCTTCAGCCGACTGGACAAGGTGCTGGCGATGGTGGCGAGGGAGCGGCAGACCGACCTGGTGATCATCGAGGGAATGGGCCGAGCCATCCACACCAACTACTACGCCATGCTGAGCTGCGAGAGCCTCAAGATGGCCGTCATCAAGAACTCGTGGCTGGCCGACCGACTGGGCGGGAAACTCTTCAGCGTGGTCTTCAAGTACGAGGTCCCGGTTGGAAAACCCCATTAGGGACGCCGCGGCTTTGACACCATAACGGGGCGCGAAGCGGTTGATCAACTAGATCAGCTCGAGTGGAGCTTCGAATGTAATGACTGGGATTGTAAATTGTAATTGGGTGAGCATATGATCGCTTTTAGGGATGGTAATTGATAGAAGAATTTTACATAGTTGTTTTTTTTTTTTTTCACACTGCGGACTTCACCGTTTCATGAACTCCGAGTTACGAGTCTCTGCATAGCTGCGTGTTCAGGTATCACTGCCGGTAGATCTCGTTCATCACCTGAGAAGTCACCACTGCCTGTGTTTCCAAAACTGTCGCAGAAGATAAAATTGATTTAGAAACCTCTTTTTTTTTTATGAACGCAGACAGCCCTGGTTGGCGTGCGGATTGCTACGGGAAGGAGCAGTTGGATCATAAACATTGCTCATACATATAGCACACTTTATTGATACCATAAAGGGTATTTAATGTGCCTTAAGCTTGATGTGATACAAGCATCTTTGACTCAGATTGCTTTTGTTTCTTGTTGCAAGCTCGACTGCTTTTGTTCCAGCTCGCTTTTCCTGCACATAAACGACAGAAAGGAAAATCACTATTTCATGAATGCCAGTAAATTAATTGGAGATCAAGTATTGTCTTTCACTTGAGTAGTAGTTGCAGTCAGGGAAGATCAGATTAGAGGGGGAAACCAGCACTTTACTTTATCACAAGTATTTAGAGGCGTCAGAATCTTCTCCTCCACTGGGTGGCAGTATTCTACTGTGTAGATTTTATTCGTCTTGATCAAATCCTTCCCAAGGTGCTTGGTGTCAAAACTAACCATGCATAATTCAGATCAAACATTTTTTGAGCGAAACAATAGTTGGTCATAAGGCCACTCATTTACAGCAGTTCACTGGCATGCTTGAAAACACACTGTATCCCATTCTTCACAGGAAAAAAAAAAAAAAAAAAAGCAGCGTTCAATGCAATAATACTGTAGCGCCTGGTCGATATCGTGATAGTGAAGTTAGTGGGTGTATAACTTCATTAAAAATGATTCTGGTTCAAGGTAGAAATAGATTATAAAAACCTCAATGTGGAAATATTTCCACAAAACAGGTCCTTTGGACTCATGTTTCAATGCTTTATTTCTCCTTTTGTACATATGTGATATATGAGTGCGTGTGTGTAAATATACCCATATTATATAAATCCAGCTGGATCTCTTCACTTGGCCACACAAAGCACAGATTTTGTGTATTATTCTTCTGACAATCAGTTTTAAATAAATGGCGAAAATCTTTATTTCAGCAGGATTTCTTTTTTTCCCCATCGTGTGCCTGTGTGTTCGTTTCTATCTCTGGATGTGTCTTGGGAGTTCTCTGCTCTGCAGAGAAATAAGAAGAGCTGCCCCCTTATTAAAAAGCGAACGTGCTTCTGGCAGAATCAAAGCTCGACACCCCGGTATGGGGTGCTTGGCGCCTGCTGTGGAGCTCCGAGATGATATTGCACGAGCAGGCTCTGCAGGGGGTCCTTCTGCTTTTCCTTACACTTATCTTTCTGACTGCCAAAATGCACTGCACCAGTTCCTAAATATGCTACATTGGTTTTTTGTGACATCTGCTTAAAAATTGTCTGCCCTTGTTTGGGTTTCACAGATTCATCACTTGAATTTTTTTGTTCCATTAGTTTGGACAGCAACAACGCTGCCCTGATTTGGTGCATATATAAATAGATCGCGAGGCAATAGGCAACTTATGCGCCTAAATCCAAGAAATCAACACTGCACTGCTGTACTCTAGCTGTGCAAGTTCTTTTATGCCAAAAATCTGGCGAAGTTTCAAATATTTCAGTATATGCTGCAAGTGGCCACCTTAAAACATGCAAAAGAACCGTTGTTACAGACTGAGACTAATGAGGTTTAACATTCAAGTTAAAAATAACTTGCAGATATTTACAAGGAATGTTTAGTATTTAGCTTTTTCATGGAAATGGAGATTTCTTCAAATATAAACTTAGCATGTTAATAATGCGTCCTGAGGACCATTTGTGACAGCCGGAGGGATTTTGTGTCCAAATGGTCAAATTTGGTCCTTGATTCACGCTCTTCTTTCATGGCAAAATTCTCTGACAAAATTGATGGCAGAAATTATGCATTTTATTAACCATGTTTGTATTGGGGGGGGCTTCCAGTTTAATTTTAAATTTACAGTAACCAGGACCTTGAACATTCAGGGGCAAAAAAATAGCAGAGTTGATCTCATCAGTTCATGGCTAAATACAACAAACGTGTTCAAAAAGTATTGAGCCATATTTGTTGTTGTTGCTCAGAATGGATACAAACTTTCTAAACCAAGAAAACTGGAAAACAAAGAATTATAAGGTTGTAAGCCTTTCCTTTAAGAAGCCAAACAGACACAACCCGCTTGAAGTTTTAAAAACTACAAGAATGTACAGATTAATTTTCTTCAAAAGTCTGACCGCATTGTTTCATTAAAACAATACGTTGGTTAAGCTGACAAGAACCGATATTTCACAAAATATATCTTTTTTGTGTTAATACAAAAAACATGTAGCAAGTTTGGTCTACACTGTTAGAACATGCTATTGCAGTTTTTCACTATATTCATTGACAGTATTGATTTTGATGTTTCTTCTCCAATCATGCTGGCCGAATCCTGTCAAGAAATATTTTCTCTGAGCGTTTTGTTGACATTTAAAGCTGCTAGTCGGGCGTATATGCAGTCAGTGAAAGCGTCCATGTCCACAGGCCTCTAGTAACATCACACAAGGTGTGAGGCAACAGATCAGACTTCTTTCGAGTATTTGCTGTTTTGTTTTCATTTTTTATTTTCATGTTTTAGTCAATTTTTTTTTCCCCTCAAAATGTTACATTTGGATTCGATTGAAGCAAAAACAGCGGAGCCTTATGTAAGAACAGTGTGTGAAGTTTTTGGAAAATCTGGCAACCATAAACAATTTGTGAAGAGGAGCAAAAACTGTAATGGCCAGATTTCATAATCAAAGATGTTCAGTGATAGTTTCCATGCTGTGAAACACATGTCTCCTGCACAACAGCTTGCATCACATGCTGCTTTTGTCAAAATCTATCATCAGGTAGATGGATTTGTAATAAGTCTAGTCCTACCAGTTAGCCCCTGTTTAATTGGCATCTGCAATACAGCCTTTCCCATCCCCATTGCTCCAGTTCACAATAAACGTATTCCACTGCTCATTCAGACACATAAACTCCATCCTTTTTTCATTGCCGCTTATCTATGCATGGTCCTGGGGGAGCTGGTGCCTATTTCCTGGAGTCGATGGGCGAGAGTCGGGGTACACCCTGGACAGGTTGCCAGTCCATCACAGGGCCATATAAACTCCAGTTTAGTCTAATTGTTAACCAGTCAATTGTTAACGCATCATAGGATCCTATAATCTGCCAATAATACTGCAGCCTTAACTCATTAGATTTAATGTGGTTTGTGACATTTATATTCAGAAACCAAAGGAGCAGTAATGCTCAGCAAAGTGGCCAACAAGTTCAAACACAGGCAATGGCAAATTGAGTAACAGCCATTCCATCAGGTTTACCTCATACAGGTAAGGCCTGTTTGTTCATTCAAATCAGGAATAGTTGGTTGATATAAAAAACATTAAACATAATTCATAAGACATAAAAAGACCCCCCCCCCCCATCCTTTCTCTAGCTCTGCCCCTGCTCTTCAACCACCGATAAATATGTCTGAATATGGCACAAACGCGGTGACAAATGGGACAACTAAGTGATCTATTGGCAAACTAGATTTTAAAGTGACACTGTTTTATTACGCAATCCTTCTAAATGTCTACAGGAATACTGAGAGGCTGAATGATGAACTGTATATGGAGGAAAATATGGTCCAGTGGAAATGGGTGTCAAAAGGCTGTACATGAATTCAGATTAAATGTTCTTCTACACGGCGTTTTAATCTTTATGAAGGGAACGCCAAGTCCAGTTATTACAGTAACGTTCATATTTATAACTTATGTCAGCTGGGCTACAATTTGATAAGTTCTCCATCAAGTCACAAAGACATCTTCAGTGGAAATGTAGCTGCAGCGACACACCATTCTCTGTATGCTTCCTCACTGTACAACCTTCTAATTATAGACGGGGCCCAAAACACACAAGATACCACAGGGCCTGAGAAAACAGTGCCGCATTGACTGCAACTGTTTGCACAACATCAATTATGGCAGTTCCTGTAAACAAAGATTTCAAAGGCTTTTTTTTAACATTGATATCAGCTCTCTGCAGCTGAACCTTTTGCCTCTTTTATGAATAATATAATTAACTTTGATTGAGTCCCTCTACGCAATACGACAGTGTGAATTAATGTTGCTTATCAATAAATCAATCCATCAATATTTGATTTATATAGCCCTTTACACAGCTGGTAAAGGTGCTTTATAATTATAAAACTATAAAAAAAAAAAACATACAGAGATAAACAAAATAAAGCATATAACCATATTAACAGGCAAAGATTAAAAATGTAAAATCGAGAATAGAGTCTCAGGGCACTCAGGATAAGTGTAATTTGTTTTGAGATTTGATCCAGAGGGGGCTGGTTCCAGAGTCTGGATACCGCTACTGAGAAAACCCATCACCCCAGTGACTGGACCTGGTCCTGGATTTCAAGACCTCCAGAACCTGCCAGACATGAGAAACTTTAGTGATGTATACAGATAAGAAGGGGCCAGACCATCAAGTGCTTCAAAAACTAACAAAAGTCAAAAAATCTATTCTAAAGCGGACAGGAAGCCGATGTAAAGAGGACAGAACACGGGTGACGGGATCACGGCTGAAGGTGTCGGTTAGAAGACGGACAGCTGCAGTCTGGACGAGCTCAAGGTGATTGAGGGATAAGTAAATAGATGAATAAATAATAGAATAAACAAGCAACATCTGTTATCTATCTCCTGTGTATTTTCTACCAATATTTATACTTTACCTTGTAAAAGTATAAATGCTCCTGAGCTTTTTTTTCAGCATTTAGTCATGGAACAACCCAGAACTTCAGTGTGGTCATTTAGTTGTTTATGGAAACATCAACACAAAGCAGTACATAGTCATAAAGTCTAAAGAAGATGATGGATGATTTTAAAATATTTTCATTAAATCAATACTGTCCTGTGCATATGGAGGAATTGAGATATTTACACAGTGTAAAATGATTCAGCCTTTTTCTCTCTCTTTCTTTAGAAATCATGACTAATCCTTTTCTGTTTTGGGTCAGGTAGGATTAAAAAAATATTTTTTTATACAATAAGGGAGGATGTTTTAGAGAATTTCAGTTTTTATTAAGCCAGTCTTGTACCTACATGGACTGAAGTGCCACTCAGAGAGATAGAAGCCATTACTCACCTGATTACAGTTTGCAGAGCGACAAGACCTTCTTGACCTGCACCAAACCATTGCGACGAACGTGAAGAACGACACCCAAAATGTTTGACCCAAGGCATACAGTTTAAAAAGCAATTCTAGCATATACAAAGGGAATGTATATAAAACTCTGATTTTGATTAAAGTGAAAAATAACTACCATATATGGTGTTGTATGATTTAATAGTTTGTAGAACAACCTTCTGCTGCAGTTACAGCTGCAAGTCCTCTGAGGTATTTATCTACCAGGTATGTGTATCCTGAGCCTGAAGTGTTTGCCCATTCTTCTTTGCAAAATAGATCATGCTCAGTCACGTTATTTTATTGCATCTACAAACATCAATGCAAAGAAGTGCATAACTACTCAAATATTGTTATTTTGTTAACTTCCGTTTATTGAGTCTTGCCAAAAGTCAGGTTTGGGTCTGGAACATTTTTTGATCTAAACCATTCTGTTGTAGCGCTGGCTGTATATTTAGGGCGTCCCAGTGTCAAGTCTTTTGCATCCTCTAACACGTTTTCACAGGATTGGCCCATTTTTAGCGCCTTCCATCTTCCTATCTCCTGCCCCTGCTCAAGAAACGTATCCCGACATGATGCTACCACCATTTTTCACAGTGGGGTTGGTGTGTCCAGCAGTTAATTTTCCCCCCAAATTTGATTTTACCCTTACATGACCAGCGGGTGTTCTTCCACGTGTACATGGCCTGCGGTAAACTGCTTAGAGGAATTATTATGGCTTTCAATTACAGAAGATTGCAGTGGATTTTACTTCCCAGATTTTTTACATTTTAATTTATGGACATTTAAAAAAAAAAAAAAATATATATATATATATATATATATATAACTGTCTTTTTACTTCACAGTTATGTACTTCTTTGCTTTGAAGTTTGTAGATGCAATCTAACAAAAAAATTAAAAAAAAAAAGTTCAAGAGGTCTGATTACTTTTGCAAGGTACTTGAGTGAGATTTTTTTTATTTGTTGCATACTGAAAGTGATTCCTAATGCTTTTTTGTAAAAAAGAGATTCACATTAAATAAACTTTTACAAAAATGAATATTTTACCCTTAGAGCAGATATGATTTTGTTATTATGCCTTCACAGTCTTGGCACATAGCGTCACATTGACTCAAAGTGGTTGGAAGAACACCAGGGACAGAGATTCTGCAGCCGCACAATAATACTTGCAGCACAAATTCTGATCCAGTTTTTTCTATAAGGCTTCATAAAAGTAACTTAAATATTTCCACAGAGGCTCTGAATACGCCTTTTCAAGTTTCCTTGACAGTAAATTATTATTTATTTCTTTTTATCGGCTCACGCAGGAAAGAGGAAGTGGAGCGATTTCTGTTACTGCTTGAGACCTGAAGTCACAACTAAATGCAGACGTGTGACAACATGTTCTCACAAAGAAAGGTTTTGATTTCTGTAAATGTGTCACTGACTCCCATAATGATCCCCATTAAAGCAATTTCAGGCTCACAGACGACACACAGACACTGCAGGGGTCCTGTCTAAATGTCATATTTTTTCTCTGCGTAGCTGCCAATGTTTCACTACGTTGTTTTAATAAGATATAGACAGTATCCTGAGCTTAATTTTGAAGACCCGCCTAATCTTCCTCCTATTTTAATTAGGTTTGAGCTAGCTCATAAACACGCTGCATGCTTAAATAGAGGGACTTATTATGCATTTGTAGCGATGATAAATAAACCCACAGACTTCCCGTTTTGTTTGTCATTGTTGTTCGCATTAACATCACATGTTTGCAGAGCTTGTTCACTTGTTTCCATAAAGCCAGAAACCCTATGTTTTTAAATGTCACCCGATTCCCAAATGGGATTTATGCACAATTATTCGGCAACTACACAGCATTAACACTGCTGGCACACAAAAGGCTTAGGGTGTAAATTCGGAATGAGTCTGGCTGGATTCTCTGCAAGCGCGTCTCCAGTTACAGCAGCCTATGAAAGATTCAGTGACAGCGTTTCACTGCAGAGAACGTCTACTGTGGCAAACCCCAACTCTCCGCTGGAAATATCACTGGAAAGAGTTCTCACACTTGCCCCTGATTATTAATTTAGAAAACATTCAGGACTAATTCAGACGTGCTCACAGATTTTGAAGTACACATCTACTAAGTAGCGGAAAGGTGTCTGAACTGCATGGCCAGAGATTGACAGCATGGACAAAAAAAGCGTGCATGTGATCTCAAACACATCAACCGTCTGCTTTAGGTTCCTCCACTATCCTGATTTCAGCTATTTCAATAATTTGAGACCCAGCGGAGTGGATTTGTCACAAATGAGCTAAAACAACATTACTCTGACCTTAACCGCTGTTCATGTTAACAGTTTTAACTGCAGGTAGCAGGTAGCTGGGCTGACTAGCAGCAGGCTTTCCATCAACAGTGAAGCCGTTTTTTGATCTTTAGAGCTTTGTCCAAGTTTCCGTCTCCTGTTGAAAACATTCAGCATAATGATCAAGAGGATATTTACACAAAGAAATAACAGAAGGCTGTCTCCAATATTGGTAATGAGAAGCAAAGAATGAACCACCAGAAGAAAAGAGTCTAAACTGCTTGACATTACAACAAACGTGGAAAAGAGTTATGCAACGATATTTGAGTGTCTATGGTAACAAATATGCAGAGGGACTCAATGGTGAAATCTGTGCATTTTAATTGCATATTCTTATTTTCTTTTTACATGTCAGAAAACTGAGTCAATATTGTAACTTTGATAAATTTAGACTAAACATGGACATGTTGAGACCACATATGAACATTTGTCAGTATAAGCGTTGAAAGACAAAAAGAAATCTATTGTCAATATGTTTAGTACATGAAATGCTTAGTGCTATTAAGATATAGTAAATATATATTTATAAACCATTTTAAAACTCAAAACAATCTGAGGGATGAAACGTTTATTTCCATTATTACACTATTCTATGTCACAAGAATGAGGATATTTCTGTATTTTTTAAGGATTAAAACATCTTTTTAAAAATAATACTTATAAAAAAAGAATCAATGGGAGCAGAATCAATAATCAAGGTTGTTATTTGATGACAGCTATCTTTATTAACTATTAATTCACCTCCACAAAAAAACAAAACAAGCATTCACAGCTAGCAAACAATTAAGCAACACTAATCAAAAAGATCGTTATTCATGTATAAGTTCATTAACACCGACAAGGAATTTGACCTTGGTTCCACTTTGGTCAACAAAACAGGCCAGGTCTAAGCTACAAGGAATGATTAGGTCTACTGAAAGGATCATCAGGTTTGACCTTCACTCCATACGCGACTTGAACAGTTCTAGGGTCTGGAAAAGGGCAGCTGACATCTTTGCAGACCCCTCACACTGTTTAGACTTCTTCTTTCAGATCGGCGCTACCAAGACAGTTTCTCGCCCCAGGATGTCTGTCTGAGGAACACTTAACACTGATAGCTGTTAAGTTTTGTCTCTAAAGCTTCCATTGCTCCTCCTCATGCGGTACAAGGCCACGGCTGTCAGGCTGTTAGACTCAGAGCACCCGGGGAGAGCAGCGGGGGGCTTTCGCGGAGGTGGCCGCTGAAAGCAGCTGGAACACGGCCGAAGCCTGACGCTCTCTCCGCCAAAAAGAGCCCTCAGCCTGGTCAGTGTCAGTGCGAAATTAAACCAATGAAAATAACATGTCACTGTGGTTAAAAATCTTGACATGTTTTCCTCGTTCCCACCATGGCTGAATCAAAAGATCTCATATAAAGCTGTACATTTTAACTACGTGATTGATGGCAGCCACGGGGAGCAGTGGGGGTGCTTTCACACAGGTGGCCGCTATAGGAAGCTCAATCTGGGCAAAGGTCTGAAGATCGGCAAAATCAAACCTATAAAAATTATATCACAGCAATTAAAAGTCTTTTAAGCTATCGACGTGTTCTCCTCGCTCCCGCCATGGTTGGGGCAAAAATATAGTTGTACATTTTAACTCAGTCACTGAAAACAAACGGGCGAAGGAGCAGTCTGCTCTGGCATCTGTGGCCGCTATAAGGAGTTCGGCCCCCAGGAACCCCCTGAAATACGGGGCTAAAGCCACCCCCAGGCATTTCTAGGCCAGTCGAATCACTAAACTGGGCGAAGATAAACAGAGTAGAGAAGAGTGGAGCTCAAAAGAGTTGGGTCGCTGGTGTCTCTAGTGCGGCGTTAACAGTCAGTGTCCTCAGAACGATATCATGCATATTTACAACCTTGTCTTTCTTTTTTTTGTTATAACACTATATATAGCCAGCTGCTCCTCCACGTCGAGAGGAGCCAGTTGAGGTGGCTCGGGCATCTGGTCAGGATGCCTCCTGGACGCCTCCCTGGTGAGGTGTTCCGGGCACGTCCCACCGGGAGGAGGCCCAGGGGAAGACCCAGGACACGCTGGAGGGACTATGTCTCCCGGCTGGCCTGGGAACGCCTTGGGATTCCTCCTGAGGAGCTGGCCCAAGTGGCTGGGGAGAGGGACGTCTGGGCCTCCCTACTGAAGCTGCTACCCCCGTGATCCGACCCTGGATAAGCGGAAGAAGACGGACGGACGGCACTATATATATATATATATATATATATATATATATATATATATAAATGTCCTAGTTTTTATTTTCCTTCCTTATACATCTTTGTTTAAAATATCTTCATTGAGAGTAAAGTGGAACCTGATTCTGATTCTGATCCACTGCTACAGACTTAAAACAGAATAAGTATCTAATTAAACCAGGGAACATCCATCCATCCATTATCTAACATGTCTATCCCTTGTGGGGTCGCAAGGGTTGCTGGTGCCTAACACAGAGACAGACAGGACAAACAACTATTCACGCACACACTCACACCTAAGGAGAATTTAGAGAGAAAAATTAACCTAACAGTCATGTTCTTGGACTGTGGGAGGAAGCCGGAGTACCCGGACAGAACCCACGCATGCACAGGGAGAACATGCAAACTCCATGCTAAAAGGCCCAGGGCAAGAGTAGACCAGGGAACAAACACAGAAATTCCAGTAAATAGCTGACAAGTCTGAAAATGATCAAAACCTCATCCATTTCTCAGAGCCCCAAATGAAGGAGTTTTTAATTCTTAGTTTTAATACCAACTTTATACCAAGAAGGGAAATAATATAAAAGAGGGGAAGAAACTAAGATTTGGCAACAGTTTGTATCCATCAGTTCTCAGCACCAGAACAGGAAATAGCACCTCTGTTGGTCGGACTGTAGCTGTTAATCTTCAAGGAACCAGCTTGTATTTCTGCTCGTATAAAATCTCATTTCCATCTTTCAAACGTGGCTCTAAGGCTGTCTCCATTGGCACGGGCTTTTGGATGTCTGGAGATTCCCTACTTTGCATTCCCCCAGAACCAGGTGGCTGATCAGAACAGGAAGGCACTTAATTAAAATTAAGTGTGATGCTGAGCACACATTCACAGTTAGCTGTGATGATGTGAGGGAAAATTGACAAACATAATGCAACGTGTGGTGCATATAAAAAGCAAAACAAATAATAACAAAATAACAAAATAACATTAAACACAACCAAATATTGAAAGGATGACCGTATTGCCAATCTCTGACTCAGTTAGGCAAATCTTGGTTGTGATAGATTTTAATGTTCAAACTCAAGGTAGCTATCGACCAATAGGAATCATACCTGGGGTAACGTTGGTCACTTTAAAGTATCAGTGATAAATGGAGTCTCCTCTTTTTCTAGAAACACATTCATTATACAGATTAGAAATAAGGCTGTTTTCAAATTCGCTGTTTCAAACATGCATCAATAAAATTGCATTTTTTTGTTTGAAGTTTTACAGTGATCAATATTGAAATTAGGGATGGTTTTAAATCTTTCTTGATTCCTAAACTTGATAAAACTATAAACCTGAATCAAATGTTAAACTTCTCTTATCTTAGTAGGAACTTTTAACATAAGTTTGCAGCGTTCACAAAACAATAACCTAATATTGTGTTCTGTGTCTCTTTCTGGAGTATCTCCTCTGTCCTCTCAAACCTCTAGTTGGTTGCAGCAGATAGATGCTCGTAATCAGCCGGTTTTAAGTCAGTCAGGGTTTTGCCATTGATTTGTTTTCCTCTTTTTTTCCCAGTGAGCATTATTAACAACATTTGACTGCATTTATACTATAACGTGGACTGAATTGGAATGCATTTAACTGAATTTGAGTGTGTCCACGGGGTTAGGTTGTTCTGTTACGTATTTTTCTGTTTATTGTTGGATTTGTTTGCCTTGTGAATGGCTTTTAGATGATCTTTTTATAATCACAGTTTAAATGTCTACACCTAAAGTCTGATGATGATGATGATGATGATGATGATGATGATGATGATGATGATGATGATGATGATGATGATGAAAAAGAGAGCTCCTGTAGGTGAAATCTGAGGTGTGTGTTCAATAAAAATGCATCAATATATCTTAGTAGGGCTGGGCAATATATCAAGATCTTAAAGATATTGAAATTTAAAAAAGAAAGAGATATAAGATAAGTTTATATCCTTTATTATATCCAGATGGTCTATGTTGCGTTAGAATCATACTTTTATGTATCCCAGTTGATTTTTTTTTAGCTGTTTCTCATATTTATCTAGCTGTTTGTTAAAAAAATGTGCCTGTCAAACATTTGGGATAAAGCTGTGATTCATAGAGGCCTTTTTAAAATTACTTTATGAAAATTAAAACATATGGAGATAAATATCGTATATCGGCATTGAGCCGAAAAATATCGTGATATTATATTTGATCCATATTGGCCAGCTCTTCATTTAAGAACTAAATGTATTTTGATTTTTTTGGGCTAAGTTTTAGGCAAATAATTTACATATCTCAAATGTCGCATTTAAAACTTATTAAATCAAATTAGAAAAGAAACGTGTACATCTTTTTGACAGCGTTATGCAATAAATGCACCCCCCCCCCCATCCCCACCCCAACTGCCATTATGTATTAAATTTCCCTTTACATGTTTCATATTCATGTCATTCCAGTAAATAAAAAAAGTTATCCATTACACGTGTATACTAAAACAATTTCCTTTATTTTATGCTTAAGCATACATTTTTATTTTTATAACCCTTTCACGCAGTTTTCCTTTTCCCGTTCCTTCCTGTTTCTGTGATAAAGCTATCGGGGCCCCTGGCATCACAGGCGTCTCCGAGACGCATTAAGTACCGCCGCTGACGCGCACGCGTGAGCGCGCAGCCCGATCTGGCGTCCTTCCCCATCCATAAGGGGGAGGAGAGAGTACGGATGCTCGGCACATCATCCCGGAGAGCGGACCACCGAGGTGCTGCCGCTCCTGCTTCCGCTGCTGCGCTGCTTGTGTCCCACCTGAAGCCACATGAGCCAGCCTCACTCCGAGACGGAATCAAAGGAAAGCGACAAGCCAACGTAAAGTAAGAACAATCTTTACAGAGGCGTTGCCTTCAGGGGGTTTCACGTTAATGTTTCTCCAGTGCATGTCATGATATAAACGAGGAGCGTTTCGTCGCGCTTTGAAGCGTTTCTGAGACGCTCAAGCGAGTTGGCAGTGTCAGATGTAAGTTAATTGATGGTCCACAGAGTTTTCTCTGCTACAAAAAACAACAAAGCCAAAAAACTATAAGAAAACTGACTTAACCACGATTTGCAAACACAAAATCTGACTTACTTTCACACCATCAAACAAATAATTAGGCGCTCAAGTAGCGGCTTTTTCAATGAAAGCTACCTAACAAAGACATTTGGGTGGAGATTTCATAAAATAAATCAGGAAGGTTTGGAGAGATCATGTCTTCTTCACAGTTTATTATCGGTCCTGCACGCCAGAGAGTGGTAAATGTGTGAGGGGTGGATACGATTGTTACAAATGCGTTGCAAGAACGAACTGTAGGAGTTTTTTTTCTTATTCCATCATCATAAACTGAAGTTCTGACTATTATTGTCAAATTACTCAAAGACAGTCTGACAGTCATGGATAAATTGGCTTTTTAAGACTTAATTTCCTAAAAAATAAATAAATAAACTGCCAGCATCATCTATCTATTTAGTGTTAGTGAGGGATAAAAACTTTCTTTCTGCAGAGTATAATCCCTGATTTTATTTTTAGTATGTTCCTCTGGCTTGCTGATTTCAGTGCAGGGTTGAAAGCTACTCCAATTTAATCCGACAAATCATTTTAGATGCTTTTATTTTTTTTAGCTTTTGGTCTCAGAACGAGCTTCACCCCTTCTTCTCCCCCCCAGTGGGATAATTGTTGATCGTCCATTCTTCTCCTTCACCAATGCTTCACAACTTGTGTTGAGTGTTGCCAAATGTGGCCGCATCTGTTTGATCCCTTAACATCGGGAGGCCAGTAAGTGCCACTCGCTTCACGAAAAAGGAGGAGGGGGAAGCCGTGGGGAGGCGAAGATGCAGGGTTCATATAATTAGTTTGCATGCTTCACTTGATAATGTCCAAACAGGAGCGTTCCCCCCCCTGCTGGCGGGTCAAACTGTTCCCACGTGGAATGTCCACATGCAGACACAGGTGTCCACATTTCAGGGTTCAGCAAAAAAAAAAAAAAAAAGCTAGTTGTGTTGGTGGCTGCGGTAACCAAAGTTTTGTTGCTTTTGAGTAGACTAAGCTGGCGTTCTTCCCTGCTATAAATAAATAGGCGGCTTAGACACTTTGTTCCAACTTAGATAGGGATAAATCGTCGATTTCTCTTTCTCTTACCACCTCCACCCTGCCTCTGTGTTACGTCTCATTTTCTTCTTTCCCCTCCCAGCTTCTCAGCCTCTCCTCCTCCTCCTCCTCCTCCTCCTCCCCCCCAACCATTTGTCTCTCTCGTTCTCACTTCCCTCAGCGGGACGTCTCTTGTTCCGCTCCTCGGTGGCGCTCGTGTCTCGCAGCGTCTCTGGAACACGCCTCGGTGTGGGCGTCAGAGGAGGTCTCCCCGCTGCGAGTTGTGTGTACACGCAGCCATTGAAGCGCCGTTTGAGTGTGGCGGCGCTCTAACGAGCACTCACAGGACGTCGTTGCCGTCGCCCCGCCTCCAAGACGACGTTCCGCCGTTGACCTGCATCCGTTGTTGTACCTGCAACCTAATTACCACCTAATTGTTTTTTTTATGTCTTCCCTGCTCTCCGCTCTGCTTGTATTGCTGACAGATGGACCTTCCTTATGGCTCTCATTTTTTTTTTTTATATCACTGCTTCCAAGGGGCCTTCGCTTTCCACACCTACAAGCTGCAGAAATCCCCACCAAGCCAATGTGTGAATCCCAGCTAAGATTGTGGAGGGTTTGACAGACAAAGCAGTTTTATTGTGCTGAAGTCAGTGGTGTCGGCCCCCGAGGAAAGGAAGTTTTATGGCGTTAAGCTTGAGCTTGGCAGACATGTTTACGGTGCAGCGTCATTAACTAGCTCAGGGGTGTTGCTCCAGTTATTTTGAAGGCGATATTTATGATGGCGCGGCGGCACCCGGATAGGCATATTTTACCCAAACTAAGAGATATAGAAGTATGCGTTTATAAATCAAACATGCTTCATCATTACTTCATCGGATGCCGACATTTGCATTATGCAGATGCAAAGCCTGTTTGGGCTTTCCACATCCATTTTTCCATGTGATTACGGCAGTTCATTTTATATTTTCCCTTTCGTTATATCTTAAGTCTGTTTAAAGTGTACAGTTCGGGTCATCCATGCGGCTGTAAAAGGTTTTTTTTTTATTATTCACACACCCGCAAAGTGACTGGCGGTTTCTTGTTGACCGACTGGATAAGACGAGCAAATTACGCAGAAAATGGCTGGTTTGTGAGTTGCTCACGTTTAATCCAGGAGAATGTGCTTGATTTTAAATTCAAGCCTTTGACGACGACAAAAAAAAAAACGCCAGGAAGGTGGTCTCTATCTGAGAGGACGGCTCTCCTTACAACCGGCTGTTTCTGGAGCCTTTGTTTGCTGGATCCTTATGGCCCCGCTGGTTCCTCCGAGAGATAAAACAACAGGAGCAGATGGCTCCGCGAGGTTTGCTGTCACAGCAGGTGGAGCTGAAAGATGCACACATGTAGGAGTTTAATACCGGGGTCGCCTCCTGTTCCGCCCCCGGTCGGCTCTTATTTTCTAACCTCCTCTGTCTCTGCCACTGATCTGGGTTCAGGCTCTCTTAAGTACATTTTTATAACGAGTCTGTCACCGGAGCGCAGCGTTGCTTAAGGGACTGACCAGTTGATCGCAGACGGGAGAGGGGTCTCTGATCTCATCAGAGCTTAATCATCCAGCACTCCAATAGGGCCCGCTTTGCAATTTGTTGCAAGATTACCAATCATTTTACACTTACACACTCTACTTTGATTCATGTCTCCCGGGTGGCCATCTCGCACCATGTGCTGTGCTTATGAAAGCTCCCGCCGCACACGCTCATACATATAAATTGTGTTTTCTTCAAATGTAAACTATTACAGCTCAATTTAGGCCCCCTTGCCCTGGCTTCCGAAAAAAAAAAAAAAAATCTAGAATTGATTTTAAGATTTTATTGCATTTTATATGGCCGTGCACATTTCCCCCTCGGTACGTTGTCGGGTTTAAACATTCACAGACTCCGTGTCAGACGGTCAAGAGCAGAGATTCGGATCAAATGTTCCGACCGTTTAAGAGAGATCAGGTTTGTCTGAATCGTAACGAGTCTATATTAGGACATTATCTTTTATCTAATAACATTCGTTATCACTCCCGTGCTGCAAAATCATACCAATAGCCTTCTATCTTTACGCTAGGTACCCCAGAAGGTATCCTAGTACGCCTGAACCGCTTAGAACAACCTCCAAAGTATATACCAATAGATGGATTTTGGATAATATGATGCAAGGAAATCGGATGTTTAATTTCATAAAAGTATTTACATACTGTATCTTGCTTACTATCACAGGAAAGAATCCTTGTGGGTTTATGGAAAAGGGAGATTATTTAATTGTTACCTTTAACCCTGATTTTTTTTATAAAAAAAAAAAGAAAGAACAGACTCCAGGGCTCCATTAGCTCAGATGAACCACATCGTTCCATTCAAAAATTTGCCGTTTTCCCCCACAGCCTCATGTTTTTTTTTTTACTCCTTTTGCTCTGGGAAAAGAAAAGAAAAATAACCGAAAAGAAAAAAAAACAAGAGATTTTTTTCTAACAATATCAATGTATTTTGTGTGTACTTGTAGGGCTGGATGATATCTAAAAAAAAAAAGCATATTGATGAAATAGAAATTATATTGATCGATATCGATAATTATCAAAAAATTCAAAACATATATTTTAAGTGCAGCCCTGGCCATTTTATGCTGTTGCTTAGCAACCTATTTTTTAGATAAAGAACACAAACACTGAATTCAAACTCAACTCTTTATTCAGCCAACTTTTTACCAAAACAACACGGGCTCTCTGAACTCTTTGAAGGGGGCGGAGCTTAGTGACGGAGTGTTCCTGGATCTGTTTGTGATTGGTTGGGAGGATGTAATGATGACTCTAATGGTATTCTATATGGCTAGCATGCAAAAGAACGGAAAGCTGTTCTTCTATTGAACTTTTTATGGACCCTTTTTTTCTATCATCGATATACGTCTATCGATCGATATATATTGTTATTGAATTATCGTCTTCTTTGAGTCTCGGTGATCTGTTGTGTGTTTGGTGCCATTCATTAAATGGGAATATTGTTGCTGCAAAGGATGCACACAGATGTCTCCAGGGAGTCGCTATGGACCCTCATGGAGGGGTACAGATAATGAAATTCATGGCACACAAGTTCTGCGATTAAGTTGACAGCAGAGTAGACTGGAAGGTATGAATTAGGCCAAATATGTCCAACTCAACCTTGTTTTGATTGGTTGGAAAGTAACAATGAAATAAATAATACACATCATGTATTCACTGTACAACAGAACCTTCTGCCAAGGTGAATCGAACACTGTTCATTCTGCATGACTGTGCGTGCTTAGAATAAAGCACGTCTATAGAACATCAGTATCAAGTGTTGCAAATTTAATTAGTTACAAACTATAGACCATGACATTTCAGTTTCAACTCGTGATGTCTTCTGAGACGTTTGCCATAGGTGGAGGTGCAAGCAATCATGACCTCAGCAGCATTTGAATGAAACAAAACCTAAACGTAGTAATTGAGAAAGTTAGAAAATACTTTTCAAATAAAAAAGGAGGGAATTAACAAAGGATCGGGAAGTGGTGCTGTGCTTGTGCATTCATATAGGAGTATTCAAAAAGGGGACTCACAGAAAACCAGATATTCCTTCCTCAGTTAAGAACACTGACACTGATGTTAGGTTAGGTTCTACGGTAGGACGATTGTTAAATATATAATCTAAAAATTGTTCAGCATGATAGTCCACAGCAACACCATATCTACGGCAGTTCTTTGAATAAGTTATGAGTGGTAGAATGTAAGCTGTTAGTTAATTTGAATTAAAGCATGACATTGAACCATAGAGTATAAAAATAGTCAGTAAATCAGTAGCCTTCTTTTACATTTTAACATGGTTTTAAAGCCAAGACCTCAAAAAAAGGATCCCCCTGTATGGTATTTATGGCTTAAATCTATATTTCATTTGTATTATTTTCTGAAGGAATTTAGTGCCAGAAAGTGATTGAAAGATGAAAGATTATGGCTGACTGATCAACCGCTGTGCTGTTACACGAGTCTGCACCTGAAATACCGATCAAAGTTGCAAGTTTAACACATCAGCATTTGTTTTTTTTTTGGGCAGAAAATGAACAGTCCTCATCGTAACAATTTAAAAGCTAAGTTCTGTAGCCAAGTAGCAATTCTGAAGCCTTTAAACAGTGGCTATTTTAAATCGCTTGACCAGTCGGCACATTCTGGTGTTTATTTCAATATCAAAGGAGAAATCGTAGAGAAAAAGAATTCATGCTCAGCTTTATAAAACATGTAAAAAAACAAAAACATTGCCAGATGGAATCAGACAAATATTAACTTATAAGGGGTTTCACTAAACATTTGAAAAAAGCACTTGTAAATACATACCTCTGTCAACACTAAAACTACATCGATTGTGCTTTATTTGTATATTTGTACTATATTGTACTGTATTGTGTTGTTTTTATGTTCTGAGCAGCAGTGTTTTGTTGTCTTTGGGTCAGGATCTGTCTAGTTCATGTCCTTACTAACTGTGTGTCGATGTTGTACTTATATTCCTGTATATTATTGCTTTTTTTTTTTACATCATGGCCGGGGGACTACAGATGAACGACAGCCTATTACTAAATCTGGCTTTTTTAACTCATGAATGGTCATGGCTTTTATTAAATTGCACTGTCCCCTTTCAAATAAATCAATCAAATCAAACAATAACAAAATGCACTCTTGGATGTAATCGAGCAACCTTCAGATCAATCAGAAACTCTCATATATTTTCATACTGTATATCCTGCTGGTCAAGAGTAATCAAGACAACCGTAAAAACTTCTTGAATCTCTCAAACTTTAACTTTAGAACAACACATTCTGGAGTGAGTGTTTATTTTTTCAAAAAATCTGTCATTAAATATTTTGTAAGCCTGCAAAAAAAAAAGTTAACATTTGTGTACATCTAAAAGTTAGAAGTGGATTTTCTTTTAAGTGAAAGGGCGGACATACATGCGAATGTCATGAAACGTAGCTCAATGTTTTTGTCAGTATATCTATGCATGCACAAAGGCAAAGAAATGGCAATTTAAGAAGTGGATGTCATTAATAAAACAGTTATTATAAGTTATAACTTATTGTTGTTTATAATGAGGTTCCGTAGATCATCATTAAAGTTTAGTTTATCCAGAGAAAAAAAAACCCACATGAAATAAAATGATTTTATATCGTACCAAGGTTGTAATCATGCTTACAGCTTTTTGATTGTTGCTCGGTTTTAAATAGCTAACATTCAGCAACATGGAGCAGAGACTAAAATAAATCCGACAGAAAACATTTTGAATCCGTTTATATAACGGGCTGCAAAATGAATTTAACAGAGTCTGAAGCCCTTCATGATAAGAACTCTCCTAATATCCTGAAGTCTAAGGACAATTTTTTTTTCTATTCTTGTCTTGTAGCTTCAGTTGGTTTTTAAACAGTACCATTCCAGTTGTAGATTATCCCCTTTGGGAAAGTTGATAAAGAAACCTGTCAGCACACCCGTTCTTGGAGTCCCATCACCTCGGTGCAGATGCTCGTCCTGCTGTGCGTCACCGCCAGCACGCAGGCTTGTTTTAATACGCAGCCCGGCCGGGAGCCTGTGGTTGTTTATTACACACTAGAGGCTGTGTTTAAAACCCAGAATGCCACCCAGAGTGCGCCATTATCACCCTCACCCTGCATCTCTTCAAAGGGCCACCTGTTTAGCAGCACATGAAAGTCTGGGAGACGAAAACAGGGCGCTGGTGTGCTGAGATCCTCCGTCGCTTTCCCTTTTGGTTGACAGGTCTATTCAGGCCTCAGATTTGATAGGGAGGCCTTCTGTTTCTATGGAAGCATCTCATTTTTCTTTTTTTTTATTGAAAAAAACTCGTTTCTTTTGAAGGGTCACGTTGTTGTGAAGCGTCAGCTTTTATCTGCTGCGCAGGTGATTATGCTTTATGTCTGTTTCTGCAAACACAGCGTTTACCCTTTGATTTCTTCCACTAACAAAAAAAAAAAAAGAACAATACCCCAGCAATCTTTGTCAGGCTGAGAATAAATATTTCTGACAATTTTTGCTTTGTGAAACTGGAGCTGCTGAGACTTGCATAGCAAACAGCAAATGTGTCCCAACTATCCAGTTCCACTATTAGAAATAAGATATATTTGCCTTGAATTGTTTTTTCTCTTATCTAAAAGACACCATTTGGTGTAAAACATGATGGGTAAAAGGCAAAAATATTTTACAATTCTGTGTTTCAAGTCATAAAATCTTGTTTTTGTTAACTTTCCAACTTCCCCAGATTTTGGATCACATAATTATGTTTTCCTATCGGGCTCTGGTTCACTTTGACTAAAGAGGAAGATGCAATAAATGAGTGGCATTGGTAACAAACTTTTAATTTCCTAAATGGTTGTCTGCACACGCGTCTGCTCTTTGATACCAGTAAATAATAGTATTTTGATGTCACACAATAAAGTAATCAAAATTAAACTATTTGAAAAATAACCTTGTGAAGCTTTCATCCATTATGGGATAATTTCTTACGTTCATATCCCTACACCTATTGTGTTCTGATTTGATATTTTACATAAATTAGAGCATTTGCCAAAACACAGCTTACATTTTTTTGTTATTTCCGGACAATTCTTCACAATTAAATTCTGCACATTTTATGATTGGTCAAAAAAATTATCACAGCCAACGTTACTATCACCACAGGACTAGAAGGATACTTCTAAATATTAACTAAGCATTGACATGTGTATGTGAAATTTTGGGAACATTGGGCATCAACCCTCCAGTATTTGAGTGACATTAGCTTGGTATTGTTCCTCCGATGAATAATAACATCTACATTTACCACAGATCTGCCTGTGATGTATATTTAAAGGAATCAGGCACATGGCTCAAGATAAAGTATTGATTTATATTGGATATGTGTGACCCTAACTAATCGCTCACATTAGCATGAAAGATGATGCAAGGCTATATATATATATATATTTATATATGTGTATAGATAGATAGATAGATAGATAGATAGATAGATAGATAGATAGATAGATAGATAGATAGATAGATAGATAGATAGATAGATAGATAGATAGATAGATAGATAGATAGATAGATAGATAGATAAATGTAGAGAAAATCGTATTCAGTATCAGTATTAAGAGGACATTCATTCAATTTTTCCATGTTAGCATGTCTGACCAGACTTAAGCCAATGCTTTATGTCTCTACTGAAGATGTTAATGTCCGTTTTTAGTTTTAGGTCAGTGGGGAGAGAGCTCCAGAGTGCCTTGAAAAAAGAAACGATAGTATCCAATGGATGTTTTACATCCTGGAACTATACAGTCCCCACTGACCGAGGATCGGGTCAAACGCTTTTCATACGTCTTTTTCTAAACCTTTTTTTTTAAAACCTTTGTTTTAAACCTTAACCAATTACATTATTGTTATTTTCTATCTAAAACAATTAAACAGTGAAATGTTATTAACCACATAAAACTAAATCAGAAAAAGAAGATTTGATGCTTCAGGTAAGAAAACAAGCAGTGACTTATATTCAGACTTTCGCTGCAGCTGCTTCTGCCTCCTGTGGAGAGGCAGGCGAAGATGCAAGAATTGCATTGTAAAAAAAAAAAAAAAACATGTATGCATGCAGAAAATGACACCTGAAGCCCTCAGCTTTTGAACAGCGACTGTCTCTGCCTTGATAGGACGACGGAAGCAAATCCTGCCAATGAACCTTCCAGATTCAGTGATGCCTTTCTTTCTACATTGAGGGAAGAGTAGTGTCCTGGAAGGGGAGCCATATTGCTCATTTAAAAAATGCTTAATACTGCTGTGTTTGGCTACCTACTGCTGTAATAAAACATGTTCTCGCTTGGTTCATTCTTGGATTAGTCTAAAAGGCAGCTGGTCGGTTACTAATATCTCATGGAGATTTAGTATCAAGTAAATATCTACAAAAATATTCTATTTCAAAAGAAATGGTACAGCTGTACATAATATGAAAGAAGTTGTAAACAGATTTAGTAATTAGTGTATCATTTTCGGCTGGAGTTGTTGGTATTGTGGAACCAAAATAAACATGACAAAGAAATATAAAACTGTGAATAGAGTGAAAACTATCACCTTTTTACAAACCATTGACTGAACTCAATCAATTGCACTTAAAATAATCAAACAATTAATGAGACGTTCAAGCCATTTTTTTCCATCTATTTGATACATCTTTTTCTCCACAAAACCCCTGTTTTAGTCTTTTCACTGCAAAAATGGAATTAAAAATAAGTAAAATGTTCTTAAAATTAACGTATTTGTTCTTGATTTGAGCAGGTAAATAAGATGATTTGCCAATGGAATAAGATTTTTGCACTTAAAATAGGAACAACTCATGTCCATCATCTTATTTCAAGTGCAGTATGTCTAATTATCTTATTTTAGGGGCTGAAATACTCATTCCATTGGCAGATAATATTATTTACCTGCTCAAATCAAGGACAAATACACTAAATTTAAAAATATTTTACTTATTCTTAGATCCATTTTTGCAGTGTTGATGTTAAGCGTCAACATAAGCAGCACTTTATCATTGAAACAAATAGATTCCCAAACCAGCTGAACCCTGACTATGTCACACAGCTGATATCCCTGCCCTTTGACATGCCAACGGCCTATTTAGAGATAAAGATTTCACCCCAGCCACCCTGCCATCACTCCAGCTTTCAAACTGCACAGCTGGTTGAACTCCCAGAGGGTCCATTGACACACTCCACCTCCAAACCCCACGAGTGACACTTGCACTCGCTCTGCAAATTTCCCCTGGCATCAGCACCCGTCCTCTTCACCCTTCGCAAACACGCACACACAACAGGCTGTCCTTGTTTGTTGTTGTTGTTTCCCCTTAAATGTCCCAATTGCGCGCTTTTTTTTTTTTCCAGCTTGGTGTGATGAAAGACCAAAGACCTCCATCAGGTGCTCCGCCCACCCCCACCTCCCCATTTCAACCTTAAAGGCTCAGAAAGAGCACACACTCACCATCACTAACAGCTCAATACTTCTTGCTCATTGATTTTCTGTGTGCCCTGCACTGCAGTTTGTCTTTTAACACAAGGGACCCGCCTGCTGCAACACCAGAACAGCTGTGCGTACTGTCTGCACCGATGGATTGACTCAGTTTAAGAGTAAGACACTCACAGGAGTTTTATAAAAGAGAAAAAAAACAGCTTATGTACGTCTGGTGCTGTAAAAAAAATTAGATCACAAAGATGCATCATGACTAAATAGTTTCAATTTACCCTTTGAAGACAGATGTCTCTCATTTAAACGTTGTTTCCCAGCCATGTTTGGGAGGTTAGGGTTAGAGTTTTTTGTGGGTAAATAAATTTAAATGAAAGCTGATATACTTTTCTTTTACAATATAATGGGTAAGGGAATGGGATAAGGAGTTTACGTCTCAATTCAAATATATATATATATATATATATATATATATATATATATATATATATATATATATATATATATATTTATATTTATATATATATATATATATATATATATATATATATATATATATATATATATATATATATATATATATATATATATATACATATCATTGGCAAGCAAAAACAATCTGTTGTGATAAGCAAGAATTTGTCGTCCTGTGATGATCACAGTAAACCCGGATGATGTTTGCAAACCCTGAAAACTGACAGTATATTTGGTATTGTTGCTTTGCTGTGGGGATTATTTTCCAACTGCTGTTTTTACAAGGTCATGTCTAAATACTGTGTTTACGTTTCAAGATCTGGCTGAACATCATTGTTGTGTTTATCAGTCAGGTTGTACCAGTGAACATCACCTGTGATGTTAAGTCGCCCATTTCATAATGGATATTTTTAACATTTGTGAAGGGGTATTTGTTTTTGTGAAGTTTTGAATGGATTATAAGGGGTATGAAAAATTCTTCCCAAGTGTGTAATATCACTCCGCCCCTTCACGTACACAGCTCTCTATCTGTCTATGTCGGAAGGACAGAGTAGTTGAACTACACTGCCCTGTTTCTAACATTCTTGTCATTTTTAGGCGCACTGCTGCCTTTCACTGGATTAATCGACATACACTGCTCACATCAGATTCTTAAATTAAGCTTTGTACCAAAAATGAAGTTCATGAGGGCTTTGTACACTTTTCTAGTTTCAACATTATAGTCAAGCAGTCTTGTAGACTGCTCAGGGCTCTGATCAAGTAGTGACACAGTGTACCGTAATGCTCCGATTATCCATTGAGCGGAGCAGCTTCGTTGCTAACCAAAGTCGTAATTACACATTTAAACACATTTTTGAGCGCTTTGTACCACATAAAATCGGTCAGTAAGCCCAATGGTAATTATATGTAAGGCGCACCAGATTATACGGTACACCTTCAATTTCTGAGAAAATTTCAGGATTTTAAGTGAGCCTTATAGTCTGAAAAATACGCCCTTTGTTGATAAAGATGAAGACACACTGGAATAACTTATATAGTTATTAAAAATTTGAATAAGAGCAGTTTCAACATCTCCTTGTCAGCCGATATTTAAGGTTATCCAACAGATTTAACTAATTCAAACTAAATCTCATAATAGCTGAAGTAAGTCTGCCTATTCTGCCCTCCCTGGATAAATGCATAATTGTGCAAAATAGTTGGCCTATATATTAAATTACTTGGTCATAGTTGTCATTAGAGAAGAAAAGAGCGAAATATTGTCCTAAACTATAATTAGAATTTTAGTAAAAAGTAACACAAGCACTGTACCAAAACCAGAAAAGGGCCCTTTTTACAACATAAAGACCTCAGCTATAATAGTTTAAAATCAGTATGTTACTTTTAATATAGCCTATAATGATAAATAATAATTATGATGTGCTTATACTGTGTTAAATAAATGAAAGTGAATATGTTTTGTAATTGTGCTGCTTTAATATCCAAAAATACTATTTCTCCAAATCTTTAAAAGTAAAATCAAAAGTTATCAGCTTGGTTATCAGCTTGGATTAATGAGCAAATTGACAAAACTATTGGGCAAAATGCGTGAAATATATGTTACCCAATATATATATATATATATATATATATATATATATATATATATATATATATATATATATATATATATATATATATTCATTTTATTTGTATATTATTAATTAATCCAATATATTAATTAATCTATTAATATCAATTAATCCAAGTTTTATATGGTTACATTTGCGTGTTGTTGTTTTTTTAAACTTTCTTACTGTACATGAATTTTGCTCATTTAAAAGATACAACTTTTTTAGCCTTTGCTGATAAACTTAAATTAGATTCAACTTAAATGCTCTTCTGAATAGAAGTCTGCCCACTGATGGTAAATAGATAGATTCCTTTATTTAGCCAGGTAAAAAAACTCATCAAGATTAAAACCTCTTTTCCAAGAGTGACCTGGCCAAGACGGCAGCTCAAATACACATTTGGATACATCACACACAGTAAGATTATCAGTTTACAAAGTGCAGTCACAACAGCCAATCATGTTTTGTACTCTGTCATTCATAAAATATTTGAATTCCCCTAGAGAAAAAAGACTTCTTAATTTGAAGTCCTTTTGTGCATCATTCCAGGCCGATGGGGCAGAGTATTTAAAAGCCTTTTTTTCTCACTTCAGTTCTGACTCTATGGATCTGCATCAGGATGAAGTTCTGAGAACAGATTTCTACACATATGTAGACATAAATATGTAGATAGAGATCCAAGAATAGATTTCTAGTTAAAGGTCAGCCGGTGGGAGAGCCTACGAGCATGCAGAGATGGAGAATGTGAAATTGCAAATAAGGAGCAATCATGTACACTGTAGCTACAGTCAGTGACAAAACACAATGCACAGTGATAAATAGCATCCAAATTCTTTAAGCAACGGACCTGGAGCATGCATAAAAAGCAGGTCTCCTTAGTCCTACAAAGGTAAAAATGATCAAGTCAAGAAATCAGGATTTAAACTGAAAATGTTTTTACCTCATTAAGGCTGTAATGAAAAAGGACAAATGTTTCACTCCACTGCTTAGTTCCTCACATATTTTATTCACATCTGGTTGCGGCGACACACCAATAATGCAGATATATTGAACCTCATATTTCAGTTCAGTCACATCTCGCAGACATGTTGACTTTCGTAATGAAAGGTGCAGTTGGAGGGCTCCCGAGACCACTGAATAGACAGCGATGACAGATGTGCGCAGTGCGGCGTCTTGTTTTGAGTTATGTATGAAGGTACAGGAGCAAAGATGTAATGTGCATTGCAAAAGAAGAGGAACAGCATTGTGCTGAGTGGAATGATGAGTAGATCACACGTCTCAGTGATTTTTTAAACTTTTAAAGTTTTGTTGAAGGGGGAAAAAAATCACCCAATTAAAAATATATGTTCATCTGCTTTGATATGGGTGGTGGAGTAAGTTTTACCTAATGTTTTTGTTAGGACCGGGTGGGTTTAAATTTGCAGTTACACTTTGAAAATTTGTTTTGAAACAGCCACATTTTCAGGGATGTGCACATAAAAAACCCTAGGAAAATAAACGAGAGACTACTGCTACTAATAATATTAATAGTTATCAGAAATAATAATTATTATTATATTCTTTACATGGCTCACCGTTGGACAGACACAAAAAGCTCTGGGTCAATCTTCCCCTTTGACGATTCATACACAATTTTACATGCTGCAACTTTGTGCTTTCCTTCCACAATATTGTACCTGAAAACAAATGAATTTGTAATTAAATCATTACATAAGTCTATTTTCCCTTATCATATTTTTCATAAATTATAAATATTCTTAAATTCTCAAATCTTGCATTTGTTTGTCTCCCATATAAATTGTACATTATTATCTGAAGACTTTGTATTACATCCCATTTCTATTTGTTTTAAACATGATCCCTCATTGTTCCAGTTGTCTCTTTTGCAATGTGACACATTAGCACTGTTGACCAAATCAAAATAACTTTAAGCCACCTAAAACTGTTAAACATTTACTGATGTAATAAAACCAATTTTCAATACTGTAGATTATAAGTAGAGCATAGAAAATGACTTTAAATTGCTTGTTGTCAAAGCAGATACAGGCTCTCCCCTTAAATTTGGTAACATTCATGGTCTAAAACAGTAAAAAAAATAAAACATTTAATGTCTCACCACATCTTATTTTTGTCATGGTTAAACATAATTAAACTGTATGTAAAGATGAAAACAAATGCCCAAAAGCAAAATTAAGATGGAAAACTGAGGAAAGTTTAAACAGTGTAAATGCTTCTGCTGGTCTTCAAGAGTTTTTAGTTAATAAAAAAACAAATGTATTTTATATGAAACTGTAGTTCATTACAGGGGTTTTTAACTGCAGAATGTTCTTTAGGTTTTGATGTTACTTCTTGGAAAATGAGAAACGCTCAGATGTCTTTTCACCTCTCGGCAGGTGACATCGTGTTGGACAGAAAATGGCACTCTACTGGAGTCTGCTGCTGGTTTTCCTGTTCGCCGTCCTGGCTCCGTTACAAGGCACCGATCCTGCTGCTCCACATGGCAAGAGGAGAAAGGCACAAGCCTCAGCAGGAAGCAGTAATTCCTTACAGTACCCTGTTCAAGTTCTGCAGAGCCAAAGTTATGGCAGGGATCGCGGGGGGCACGGCAGCCAGAGGACCCGTTCTGCTAAAGGCGGAGCTGGACTCCTCTCTCACAGGGCCCTTCATCCTCTGCCCAGGCCCGATGATGAGGAGACAGGCCTGGAGGGTCTGAACCCAGTGAGAGTTGAAATAGGCCCAGGTAGAGACCGAGCTCGACTGAGTGTAAAGAGTTCATCCCAGAACCAGGAAAACAAGAGCAAGGAAAACCAGCTTGTAGTTACACGAAAGGGAAGAGGGCATGGGAACGGGCACAGGCACCCTTTAGAGAACAAGAGACAAGGGAGTCGACGGGACAAGGTGCGACACAAGAAAGGTAAGATCTGCACGTGTTCAGGCCAAGTGTTTAAAAAATAACTGTGAAAAGCTCTGGTTTCCAGTACTGCACCAACAACAAAACTTAAAGCCCCATTTGTGTAAGATTTTCACACTAAGTTAATCACAAAATAGCTACTACAAAAGCCGCTGTGTATTTTAAATGTGACAATATAAACATGTCCTCCATGTATTAGCTGCTGCTAATAGCTAATAGCTACGATCATCGTGTTGAATGGTTTTTGGCACTGTTGCTAAGTCCACTTGTTTTTTTTTCTAAAGTCACTAAAGTTCTAAAGTTTCTGAATGTACAGTCGCTTATTTGGGGTTTGATATTCCTCCTCGTACTGTACATACACACCCTTTACGTCATGGAGAGAGAGGTGAAAAAAACAACCCATTTCTGCCAGGAGGACACAGTAGTTGCTGGACTACACTGCCTTGTTTCTAACATAATGGCAAAAATAAACTTCACTGTTATATTAAATTACCGTACCTGGTCAGCAGAAAGCCAGCAACCTCCGCCTTGGTTTTAAGTCCGCGCTCCCTCAGAAATATCTCCACCTGGTAATAATAGCTGCGCCGATATAGACTCATTTCTCTCAGTTATTACTTTTTTTGCTTTACTTGGTTACTTTCTCTTCCCTCTCGCTGGGCAAAGAGTATAGATGGTCCTCCACTTCATCAGAAAACAGCAAATAGAATGATATATGATTGTCTTTGCTTGTTTTATACACCTCCACCACCAACAGCGCGTCTTCATATAGAAGACAGACAGGGAAAATGAGTATGGCTGACAGTTTGTCACCTTTCGGCTGCTGAAATCAGAAATAGCGACGCAACATGTCTCCCAGTGAGTGCACCGGCACCTATGTATTTATACACTTCTAATTCTAGGTTATCAGAACGCTTAAATTTTTTATGTGATGTTATTAGACTTTGGCAGCATATGTAATTATTAAAGCAATACTTAATTTTTGCCAATTAAAAGCCAAATTAATTACACACTGTCCCTTTAAAGACTCGCTGATGGCTGTCAAGGATTACAGGACACTCAAATCAAATACATTCAGTTTTAATGTCCTTTAGAGCATTGCTGCAAGTTCTTTTTAGTCTAAAATGACAGTAATACAGCATAATCCATAATAGTTAAAGGTCTAATTATCAACCTCATTCAAGGTATTTGTGCCCATTACTATTAAACTCACTTTGACTCAAAAAACAGAGTAGTAAGGAGATTCATAATTCATAATGTTCATTAAGAACCACAAATAAATCTGTGCAGTAAATTAAATGTGTGTAATACAGCCTTCCATCATATATTTGGTTTATAGCTTTGAAAAGGTAACTTAGGTCTCAGAGTCCAAGATTTCTGAAAGTTTCATTTCTATGTAGTGCTTGTTAACTGGAAATAATCTTTATACAATAAGAGCTACATATACTCTCCATTAGATTGTTTATGACACAGCGATGATAAACAATGTTGTGAAGTGCAACATTTTATCCCTGCTAATATGGAAACCTGGGGATTATTCCCAGAAACCACAACTTTGCAGATGAAAAGAATTGTATTAATGGGTCTTTGCAATCATTCCGCCATGGAAAAAAAACAAAATTGCAGGACGCCAGACGTAAACACTTCATTAATCAAGCTTTGTTGCAAAAGCTGATCATGTGCAGAGAAGGTGAAATATGAGACAATGCAGATAATAAGAATCACAACAGAAAAAAAGAAAGAAAACGAAGACATGAAACAACCCGGAGCAAATCACTTTAAAAAGGGAATCTTGGGAAACTGAACAAAATTATTCGTGCCCCTGGCAGATTTAGAGGTAAAATTACTTTTAGTCAACTTGAAGTTTGTTTCTGATTGGAAATGGTCTTTTAAAAACAATAAAACATCATTAGAAAAGTATCAACTAAGAAAATAAAATTGTATTTATGTGCATTTTCTTTAAGAAATGTGAAAAATCACCCTTCTCAATAGCCAATGTTAAAATCTTTAATGGTATTACACCAGTCAAACTCCTATAATTGCTGACCAGCATGTTTTGCATGCTTCCATTGGTCCTCTTTCCCATCACTTTAATATTAGGCCCTGTTTACGTGACAATTTCTGATGAAAATGAAACATTATGGTCGAGGTTGTATTGTTCATGACAACGGTGAATGTTTTCTCTGACAATGGCACAATTTGAGAGCAGGCTGAACAGTGTAATAACTGGAAAACGTCCCGTAATATTAACAGTGGTGGATGGTGGAGCACTGTTTATTCTGGTGACTCTTCTAAATGTAACCAAATTTGGTGGTTTTATAATTCAAAGTCAGTTGAATCATTGACTTTGTATAATTATTTATTGATATTTGAATATGAGCAGTTTCAGCATCTCCATGTCAGCCTATATTTAAGATTATCCAGAATCACTGTCTTCTTATTATTGACTGTCCTATTGACAGTTGAACCTCGTCATCTGTCAGTAGGAAAACTTTATTCTCTGCGATCTCGAATGTTTATTAGTTTTGGTGCCTTTTAGGCAGAAAGTTTTAGTATACATTGTCTTGAGTTTCAAGGAACATAGCACCAACTAGTGACATTACAATGGCGTTACACTGTTTTCACGTCTATTGTCATGTATATTGGGATTGTAATAAGAACGTTGTCATTTGAATGGCTTGACAAAAAAGGGGGGAAAAAGACAGTTTTCAATGGACTGTTGGCATGTAGCAGGCTTTTAAGCTTCCTCCGCAAATTCCCTGTCGAATTCAAGTCAGGACTGTGGCTGGGCTTAATACCAAGGTTTTTTTTCCCCAACCAAAAGAAGCGTGAAAAGATAACGTTAAGCCTAAGTCTTCCAGTCATATGCATAACGTAGGGGTTGTCTGTACGCACAAATTTGGGAGTATCGCTCATCATAACTTTTGGAGTGAAACAAAAAAAAAAAACTCAGCAAAGAATAACAGTACAGAAAGCGTTGCAAAATGAAATATGAAGTGTCAAAGCAAAAGCCCGTGCAATAACAAACAGAGAAAAAAATAAAGTGATTCCAGTGTGCCCTTGTAGCTTTTGTTCAGATTCAAAACAAAACAACACTTTCTCCATCTTATCAGGGTTTCTCTCGGGGCCCGAGACCAGCTCTGCGTTCAAGGACAGATACCAATTCGAGGATCCTCCCCCCGCCTCAGCCTCGCCATCCACCTCCCCCTCCCTTGACGTGACCCCACCCAGTGAACCCCCCTCCCCCATCTTCAGCCTCTTTGACTCTGACTCCTCCATGGTTACCACGGCGACGGACGAGCATCCCCCAACGCTTCCCCCGGCCTCCACCAAACCCCAGGTAACCTCTACATAACTGGAGTGCTTATTAAAGGCTGCGTCTCCCGTACCTCAGTGTGACTCCAGCAGGCCAGGGAAATAGAGTGAAAATGAGGCCCCATTGCTGCAGTTATGCTGCTCCAAACCTCTTAGCTCATCTTAGAAAAGACATTGTGAAGCTGAACGCTGCTGGTGAAAAACGTCCTCCAGCAGTCCCACCTCTCTGGCTCTTAGTTGTAGTGTGTTTGAGAGGTATGACGATATTCATTGTAATAGAACTAGACCGCTGGGTCTCTGGGTTCAAGAGCGCTGGGTTCATTTTCTTTACTTCTATTGTGGCCTTGTGTTCTGGAAAAAAAAACTGCAGGGGTGCAGGAGCCAACGTTGACCACCTGTCACATCCTCCTGGAAAGATACATACATGTGTTCATGAAAATCTGTCAATTTCTGGACATAAAACTAATAATCTGTGCATCTTTGGCTGAAGTTTAAAAGACAGAAGTGAATCTGTTAGAATCATTTAAATTATTAATAAAACCAGTACCTCATCCATTGTGTAATGGAACTGCTGGAAGTGATGATAGCAAACATAACACTAACATCCAATTTATAAACTCCATTTTCCTTTACGTAGGAAATCAAGTATCCAATATTTTTTTTATTTTTAACTTTTTATAGTTCTGTGTGAAATTATTAATACCCCTTAAACCTTATAGCACATAAGCTTCAGGGTATTTTATTGGGATTTTGTGAGACAGACCAACACAATGTAGTACACAAATGTGAAGTTGAAAGTCATTCATGGTTTTATTTATTTAGTTTTACACATACAAATCTGAAAAGTGTGGCTTGCATTTGTTTTCAGTCCTCTGAAGCAATACTTTGTAGAACTCTATTGTCATGCAAGCATTACTGGAAGTCTTTTTGAGAATATCTCTATAGCTTTGCACATCCAAGAACCAACTTTTTTTTTTCTAATATTCTTTGCAAAGTAGCTCAGCTCAATTATATTGAATAGGCAGCTCCTGTGAACAGCCACTTTCAAGTCTTGCTACGGATTTTGGTTGAAGTTTTAGGTTTATTTAGGTTAAATTTTAATATCTTAATATGCTTTAATTTAAAGTGCTAAGATAATAGTTGTCCTGTCAACAAGTTTCTCCAACCTGAAATAGCAGGTGACCTGCTATTTCAGCAGCTTTTGATAATGTTGATCATTCTGTCCTTCTGTCTCACTTAAGCCACTATGTTGGCATCAGTGGCTCAGCGCTCCAGTGGCTTACATCCTATCTACCAGACAGGTGTTCCATAGCTATGGCTAATAACATATCTTTCTCTAGTGCTCTGCCAAGTGGGGTGCCACAGGGTTTCATTTTTGGTTCACTTCTTTTTTCTGCTGCCGCTTAGAGAGATTATAACTCCACATCACTTGTCTTTCCACTGTTATGCGGATGATCTTCTGATTTGCCTCACTGTCAAACCAGGTAACAGTCATGTTAAACACTCCCTTCTGGAAGGTATCTCTGCAGTAAAACAGTAATTACCCCAAAAAATATATTTTTTAAATTAAACAAAAGATCAAATACATGTTTTGTTGTTGAGAATGCCATAATTAACGTCAGTGCTCTGAATATTAAATTTAGTGACGCTGCAAAAAATGTGGGGTTGATTTTTGACAAGGATTTTAAATACAACAAACAAGTTGAGTTTGGTTGTCAAATCAGGATTTTACCATCTTTGTGTTTTAGCAAAGGTTAAGCCTGTTTTAAATCTCGTCTTCAAATTATTTCATTTATGAAGGGGAAAAAAGCTACACAAACCATCACGGCCCAGTGTAAAGCTGTAACACTGCCACCCACCCCCGGTGAAAGAATGAAGGAATAGAACCTCCCTGAGAACAGGAAGCTGCAAGGTCTCAAAAAACAGAATATGATTGCCTGATCAAAAGAAATACAAGAGCAGATCAGAAGAACAGCCATTAAAAATCAATCCCATGGCTGTTTCTAAATGTTGGGAATCCAATGACCCACATAAGAATGCATTTTGTGTGATGAAAAAGTTGCTGTGTATAGCTGTGCACTAACATCCAAGAAGATACTTTTTTTTAAATAAGGAGTCATCAAAAATTTTTTGCACTAAATAAAGATAATAATCCAAAGGCCCTTGCAGGACCAGTATTCAGAGGTATCATTGAGAAGCAAGTCTTTAATTATTATGTAATCCTTATGTATCCTTTTTTGGTAAAGTTTAATGAGCAGCTGCACAGAAACAGGTGCCTCCTGCAATTAATCTAATTGATATTTCCAATAACCTATTTCCAGTGGCTGAGAGGGAAAAAATTGATCAGCTTCCATCAGGCGCTTGTTGTCTAAAGTATTTCATTTGAAACGTCTCAAAGTCCTGCTGACCTGATTACACTGTGAGGCGTTTGTTTCCTATGGAGGAATTGACGCTAGCAATGTTTTTGTCCTTTATGGCAAAACGTGATGGCCGAGGAAACCACTGTGGGGGATTGTTTTGCTGCAGTGCCACAAACCTCTCATCTGAATTTCATTATGTATTTAAAGGAACAATATTTAGATTTTTAAAGGTCCTTCTTTGAAATAAACGGATCAGGCTGCTGACTGAAAAATTCAAACCGAAAAAGAGATTGTTCCTTTTTAATCCCAGATATTGCTATTAAAAACTATAGCCCGAAAGGGCACACTTAATGCTGCTTAATCCTTCATCGTTCTCTCGTTTTTCACGCACAGCAAAGGTAGTTTTGTAACACTTATGCCACTGCTCCTGACTATTCTCAAAAGTTTTCCCTCTGTGGTTAGAATCTACCCTCATCTCGTCTAGTGGTTGCTTTGATACGAAGCAAAATTGTATTGCAATGATTCACTCACTAATAAAACACTTTCCTTTCGCCTGCAGATTGGCCAAAACAGATTAAATAGTAAAAATGTGGTTCCTTGTAGATCCTCTGTAGATCCTGTATGGGCAAGTCTAACATTTATTTTCATTACAAAATCTAAAATCAGTTAAACATTTACTTGTGCATTATGCATAAGAACTGATCACAGTGATTATACAATGTTGAAAAACATTTATTCACATTTTTTGGAACTTAAAACCCTGTCCTACATGACAAAATACATCAAACAGATAAAAATTAAGAAATGATTTGAATTTTTCCACACCTGAAGCTTAATCTGCTAATTAAAACAGACAAACAATATAGGAACTGCATATTTTCAATTAAACGAAGTACATGTTTTTTTCAATAATTGTTTTATCATTCTCTTCCTTTTATCTTGTCCACTTGTGAAAGTCAAATCTGATGAGCTCTTTGTGGCATCTTATTGCCACATTGCCAGACAGGACACTGGAAAAAAAATATATATATATATATATTTTTTTTTTATATAATGATAATGCATTTAGCCAAAGGGCTGGACTAAATTGTTCGGCGGGCCGGATCCGGCCCGTGGGCCGTATGTTTGACAACCCTGGTTTAGGCATTGTCTGGGGTAATAGTAAAAGCTAAATAAACAAACTGAATGCTAAGCTAATAAATTGCTAAACTGAAAATTGGTAGAACGACAGCAAAACTCACTGTTCGAGCTCCTGCCTGCTATGGAGGCGTACGAGACGGAGACACTTTTATGCCCCACAGTGGCAGAGCTACTGAACGCTGCTGGTAATGACACAAACACTTTTGAACCAATAGCAATGAATCTCAGGAGGAGGGCGCCATGCTGACAGTTTTAGACACAACAGCAGGATTTCAACAAATGCAGTAATTTGTCCAAATAATGACCAGGAATATAGAGACGGCACTATAAGACAACCATGTTAACAGTTCAGTAACACAAAAAAAGTTGATTTGGGGGTGAGTTACCCTTTAAGGACCCAGTAGGGATGTTATGAGAGGAGCTGAGGCTTCGACTCGTGTATCGAGTAGTGGATGGGGGCGTTCCTGCAAAGTATTGAGGCTTGCTTCATTTAGGGGAGGAGCCAAAAATTATAATGGCCGAAGCCTTGAACCAAGGTCGTACCACGTGACGGCTTCAGGGAGTTTGTTAGAGCGTTGCAGTCAGTTCAGGTCTTGGAAATCATTTTCATAGCTTGTAGATAGTTTGTAAAGTGAGAGGAAGAGCTTGGAGATTGAAGACAGTGAGGAGATGATATAGGATGGAGTCAGCTAGCAAGAGGAGGATTTCACCTATGTGGGAATATTTGACTTGATTTCACCCAATAAGGTAAATTTTACATACGTAGGATTCATTAGATTTGCCTATCAAGAACGGTGTTTTTCAGTGTTTATTTATAGGTGAGGTGCATTAGCTGGCCCACCAAGTGACATCCCTTTATTAACATCAGAGGAGATCAACTATGTTGGCTGGCGCCTTTCTAAGCTTTCTCCATTATGAGGCCGCTGCTGAGCTGTCAGCTGAGGAAAATGTTTCTGCCTCCAAAGTGGCTCCCCTCATGAAATGTTGGAGCAAAGCCTTCAGGAGACGTGAAAGCCAGTAGCAGCAGCAGCATTAGAAGTTGGAGATCACCTCATCAGGCAACTATGGGAAAAGCTTCAGATTTTACAGGCAATGAGCATCCTATCCCTAGCCCTCCTTCACTCAAGATTCAAAGTTATGGGTGTTGGTTGGCTTTAGGTTTTAGCAGATGTTTTTATATAAAATATGTATATATATTTATATTTTTGTAATTTGATTTTCGGTTTTGGGTTTTCTTCATTTGTTCACTGTATATAGTTGAACATATTTTAAATTGAATTTAAAAAAAATAAAATAGCTAAAAGAATTGTGTTTTCAAAGGAAGTAGTGTGAAAAAAGAATCTATTAAAACCAAAAACTCTTATTTCTGTATAAAATCCCCCGTTTTGCAGATCATTTTCCAAGTTCCACAGGCGCTGCCTCATGAGGCCTCATCTCACCTTCACTAGTACCCAACAAACCAGCAATCAGGGACCTTGGCACAGGTGTGTCACCAACTGCAGCTCAGCCACAGCTACAGCAGAGATCCCCTGTAGGAAGAGCATTCACACAACCACACTCACCCACATCCTTGACACATAAAGCTTTATAGTATGCATATCACAGGAGCATCTGTTCGTTGCTTCTTTAGACATTACCAACAGTTTAGGCATTTTGCTTAAACTTTAAGGCCTCCAGTGTCTAACCACACACCTCCATCACTTTATGTTGCACCTTAAGAGATGGATGGGAAAAGATGTAGTCATAAATATAGTGTATGGGAGAGCACAACAACAGCTCTTTGTGTTTTGTTTTGGTTAGGGCTAAACATTATTAAGGGAAACATGCTATTGCAATATTGTTCTGTTGTTCTCTTTTGAGCCTATGCTTTATCTTCTCAAACCCCCAGTTGGTCATGGCAGGTGACTGTTCACACTAAGCCTGATTCTGCTAGAGCTTTCTTCCTGTTTAAAGGGAATTTTCCTCTCCACTGTCGTTACATGCATGCTCGGTATGACGGATTGCTGCAAAGATAGCGACACTGTCAATTCATGCTCATCCAGGAGGATTGGCTCTGCTGTTTGCGATGTTAGTGCACAATGTAAATAAATACACCTGAAAAACTTTGTAATTTTGGTATGTCATCAAATACAGTCTACAAATGGAAAGTATTCTGTACTGAATTACAAGACACGTTTAAAAAGGTACATATTTTAGTAATCGTTAAACTGACGTGAAACAGAAAAGGTTCAGAGTAGATAAATACAAAGAAAACAGAAAAGTTGAGTAAACCTCAGTACTACAGGATTGCAATATATTGCTAATGCAGGGAATTTGAATTAGCCTGAATCCTTTTGCAAATTGAAACGATTCAATACATAAATTGGTAAAATGGAGGGGACAAAGGAACTGCCTGCAGATGCAGAGGACAGGGAGTTTCCAAAGACTTATTATACCTCCCACAATGAACAGGAAAAAATGATAAGGATTAGATTTTTTATTTTGCCTAACATGCTGGCTGCTCTCTTATGAAGTTGAGAAAAGGTAAGCCAGTGCTCTAAATGACTTAGAACACATCCCACATGTAACACAGAAAGCTTTGTCAGAGACAGTACTGTCCTGGACCCTGGCAAAGCTGTCAGCTGGCCCGGTCTGTATTACTCAATAAATTGACTTTGTAAAGTCCTTTGAGGTGTGCTGTTAATTGGCGCTATATAAATAACTGAATTATATTGAATTAATATTGAAGTGATGGGATGTTGATTACAAATTCACCCATATTTGCCCTTGATCACAATGTCCCAAAACGCTCCCTGTAAAACTAATATCTCAGTCACTGAAGCTAAAGCTGCACAGAGAAATCAAATGGTAACCAGAATTGGACGGTTCTCACTCTGATCAGTACTAACCGGTGACTAGACAGTCGGAAACTCCAAAGTCAGATATTTTTTTAATCAGTAAATACACCATACTTAGGCAATGTGAAATAATCGTGAGGATAACAAACTCTTGTGTAAAAGTTGTTACTGAATAATTAAGAATCAAAATGACCAATTTTTCATATCAGTGAGATGTTAAACTAGAGGAAGCACATGGATAGAAGAAGGTACTGCAATTTTTTTTTATATTTTGAAACATGTTTGTCCTTTTTCAAAAAGTAAACTACAGGAACGTAAAACTTTGTTTTAAAGTATTAGGAAAGCTTCGTTTGACAGAGACTTCTCTCTCAAGCATTCCCCTCAGCTCCTAATTTAAACATGGCTGCTTATAGCTGGAAGATTAGAAATAATGCCGGTCTTATATCTCATGTCTTACAACACTTCAACAGAAATTGGAATCTGACTTCATCTGTCAGAGCTTTGTAGAAACCAGACATTGGGCACAACGTTCTGGTTGCTTCTTTAACTAAAGTCTTTCTCAGATGTGGTCATCAGCAGCAGTAAGAGTCCATGCAACTAGCCAGATATATTCCTTGCTTGAGGAGTGTGAATGCACAGAACCTAAAATAATAATAGCCTACCAAATATTGCATCCAGGCAGTCCTTTATGATGTTGCAATGAAGACTGAAAATCAACATACTGGGCAGTTCTATTTAAAGTTACATTTCAAGAGCTGACTTTTTGTAAGGGTTGTTATATTGTAGAAAAATAATTGTCATTCACTGCTTCCCTCAATTTAATTACATTACATAATTTATGATTTATGCCTTTTCTGTGGAATGAGAGGTAATCTTTGAGCAGAGTCCAGGAAAAAAAGACATCAAGAATTATGATGAAACCATTGTGCAGACCTGAAGTTATTAGCAACTTTACAACCAGTGTGGCAAAGAAAATAAATAGTTCTCTCCGTTGTTTATGTTTCTAATTTTAACTAAACAGCTATTTAATCAGTCCTATAAACACTGTTTGCAGAAATCGTGATGCATTTTAAGAGCTTAGGTCTGCATGGAAATTATTTTATGCACTAGAAAACTTTGAGGATATTGAGAGCCGTGTCAAATGTCTGCGTGTAGAACCTGATTCATGTCTTATGGTGCTTTAACATTAAGCATGATGTACAAGATCTAGATATAGAAGACTGGAAATTAAAAGACTCTTTGACTTGTTGATTAGATTTAATGTTTCTTACTCCCTTTTCAAACCAGAAAACTCTTTGTGACAAAAAAAAAAACAACACAATGGCATTCAAGGGAATAATATAAATAAGATCAATTTCAGCACCAGCAGACATAAATTGTCAAGACGGCATAGTGAAAACACAAGAAACCCGTGAGCGAAAACAAATCACAATAAACCTCAGAGCGGTGAAAAACAATGGTCTGACAGCTAACAAAGAAAAACCTGGGCTACATATAGTGAGAGAGACAAAAAATAGAGGATTCATAAAAGCCTCATATGGAGAAAACAGAGGCAAAAAATCAAAAATAAAGATGGGGAACAAAAAACAACCTCAAATAAACTACTTTACCGTTTAATGCTTTTCACAAGTGTGCACTAATTACATCAGCTCATTAAGTAGCATGAGGTTTTCTGCACAAAAAAGACCAACGAGTATTTTTCAGTAAGATACTCCACTTATTATTATTATTATGAGGCCCATCACATTTGATGAAACATCCTCTTCAGACGGCTATTCACTCACAGCCTGCATTCGTTTCCCGCTGTCTCAAATAACACAAAGATGTATGCGGCCGTTCTTGGTGATCTGTAAGCTTCCTTCTCTGAACCGTTTATTCAAAAACAACACCGAAGCTGTGAAACCTTTATTTGTATGCTGGTCTATGTGCGCAGATGTTTTCTATGCTACCAATCGATTGCTTTCCAAAGCTTGGCTGCTGTCTCTGTTGTCCCTTTGAGGGTAGTTTATGAATCGCTGAAGCGTTGCTGCTGCTGGTCACAACACCAATGGTGTCATGAAAACATTTGCCTGCAAACTCTCATAACTCACCGCTGCCGGGGGAAGACTAAGGAAACTATCTGCAGTGTGTTATTTACACCCACTCAGGGTATCAGCTTTACATATTTCTGATTGAATTTAAGAATGGAAGATATTGCATTCTGCAGCTGACTGGAGATTAGATGAGTTGTTTATCTGCATGTTGGTGTAGCCTGTTTGTTTTTCTGCATTAAATATGAGTCAGGCACAAAGATAATGGTGCCACTGAAATAAGTTGATATACGGTGACCTTGCAGTGTATCGACTCTTTTCAGCGGAATCAGTTATTGTGGCCTTGCAGTTTTAATTGAGGTTTGATTTTCAGAAGTCTGCACATGGACAAGGAGAGGTGATGCCAACGTTGGACATGGCGCTCTTTGACTGGACGGATTATGAAGACATGAAGCCCGTGGACGCCTGGCCATCCTCCAGAAAGAAAGGTGGAAATATTTCAATCGAAAGGGAAAACCTTTCTAGGGAGACGGTTAGAATTTAATCAAAATTGTTATTATGTCCGATTAAAATACCAAAACTGCTAGTCAATGTCACCACAAGGTTGTTGTTTTTTTATGGAGATTGAAAATGATTGATTTAAGTATACCAAAGTGGGCCCAAAACAGTGTTTTAGAAAATAGTGGACTGCGTTATTTTTACTGCTTAAATGATAAATCATATGAGCGGAGATTGTTACTTTGCTTAGCAGAAAATGGTGGAGAATATTTACATACCTGAGTTTCGGTCATTTGCACAGCCGACAGAAAAACATGTTTGTAGAAATAGATGTCCCTGACACGAATCGTCTGAAGCAAAGTAGTTTTGTTATGAGCTGTGAAATAATAGCTTTACAGTGCAATTTTGGAAAAGCCATTGGAATAGAGAATCAAATTTAAGCTAGACTCCTATTTAAGATAGGTTTAAATTAGTGTGTAGTTTCTAAAATCTAAAACATTTGAATCCATTTATCATTTAAAAAGGCTGTAAAATATTACATTAACCCGTCAATTGCTGTGTGACATTTTATTTTCGTTTCACAGCTTTACATCATCTCACTGTTCACAACCAAAAGCTGTAGTCAAACAGATGCAGTAAGCCAAAGGTTTGGAGATTGGGTCACTAAGAAATAGAATTTTAAGTTTATAAAGTTTTCTATATTACTGCTACTTTACCATGTTGACTAAAAACCAACATTAGCTATTGTTTAGCCACGAAGAATGTAATTGAATGTATATTTTATAGATACAGCATTGAAATGTCAAGATTTTAAAGTTTCAAGTTCACAGAAGTTTTAATATATTTCAATAAATGTATCATCGTTACTGACTCTTTGTCTCCTGCCATGAGGTTCAGACAGACTCCTAAATTTCCCCCAAAAAATTAAAGTTAGTAACTAAAATCGTTGAAGTATTACTCTGAGCCTAGAAGCAATGACTGCAGAAATACGTCATTCTGTCTTGTTAAAATAAAAAAATAAACAACTTTTCAGTCAGTTTGACATCATCAGAAACTGTTGGGTTGAAATCCTTTTCCTGTTGCAGACAAAAGACGGAGTAAAAACCTCAGCAGTGGAAATGTGACTGCAGGTGCGGATGCAGTCGAGCCATGTGACCACCATCTGGACTGTCTCCCAGGTCAGTATAAACCAAACAGTTTGTGACAACCGCATTAATTGGCACATTATAAATTGCGTGTTTCTTGGGGCGTAAGGTTCTTGCTGTGACCTGAGACAACATGAGTGCAAACCTCACAACCGAGGCCTGAACAACAAATGCTACGATGACTGCATGTGTGAGGACGGTGAGTAGAGCCAGTCGTCGTTGACTCGAGTCCGCGTCTCTAGTGCACCCTGGATATTCCCTGCTGAATTATTCCAGATGTCACTAAAACATGCAAGTGTAAATGATGGAGTTATAAACCATGGAATATAATTCTCTAAAATAGAATGAAAACAAAAATTGGCACACCTAGTAAATTACTCGAAAGATTTATTAGGTTTTGTCGCAGGTTTGTGGCTGACTCAGAAGAACGTTTAGTTCCCATCTGACTTTTCCATTCCTTTCCCATTATAAGCAGTTCTTTCTTTTTTTTAATTAACATTGTTTTTGCTCTTATAGAATACTAAACCACTGTTCCATGTTTTCTCCATTTGTGGATAAGGGATCTTGCTCTGGTTTCCTATAGCGCTAAAGCCTGCTTTGTAACCGTTGACTGATAGACGTCAACATCCATTTCATATCTTTTCTTGGATTTCTTTAAATGTGTGCACAATTTATTAATTATTGAGGTCTTTTAGACAATTCCTGGGTTTGAATCCCAACCATGAGTCATGTTGCATGGAGTTTGCATGTTATGTTGCATGGAGTATGGATGCATGTGTTCTTTCTAATTACTCTCCCAGAGTGTAAAAACCTGCATGTTGGGTTAAATGGTTATGCTTAACTGCCTTTAGGAGTGAGTGAGTGAGTGAGTGAGTGCATGGTTGTTGGTGCTGTGTTTCTCTGTCTTGCCCTGTGTTAGACAGGTTATAACCTTCATAATCCTAACTCTCACCCAATGACCGATGGAAATGGGGCACCAGTGACCCTGCATGGATAGACACTAGGTGGACATATCTGAAACATTTAAATGTGACATTAAACCAAAAGAGTGAAGATCTGAAATGTGAAGCTGATTTTCCACACTACTTTTGCCCCACATGTTCAAATTCCAACTGAAATCTTTCTTTGTGAAGTTTAAATGGTTTTAAAGCACAGGACAGCGCATTGCAAACTTTGAAGTGCAGAGGGGAATAAGGGATTTTTTTTTTAATGTGTAGTTTCCTCTCTCGGATTCTGTTGTCGCACACTTTGTCTGATTTACATTTGACCTATCTTGCTTCATGAATATCTTTCAGGATTTCGTTGTTATGCTAAATTTCATCGGAAGCGACGTGTGACCAGGAGGAGGGGCCGCTGCGTCGTGCCAGAGTCAGTCAGCAGTGACCAAGGAGGCTTCATCACCGTATGAAAATAAGAGAAGGACAAGATGGGGGATGAGCATGAGGAATAAACATGTGACTACTATGACAAATACAACAGCACAGCCATGACGCTTCTAAAGGAATAAGTGCTTAAAGGTGATCTCTTGCTGTGTTTTATTGTTCTAATGTGGATCAGTCCCAGCAGGTCAGCATCTTTAAGTACCTTGTTTCACCATAAAAAAAAACAAAAAAAAACATTTCTACAAAACTCCTTACAAAATGTACCACGTCTGCTGATTCTTTGAAAATGTGTTGCGGTTTTCATGTCATTTGTTGTGAAGGATTCCCTTTGATTCTTCTCTAAGTTCCATTTGTAATTGTCAGTCATTCGGTGTTGATTGCCTGTATCATACAAACTTTGCCTTTGTGTTTAATTTTAATTTCCTTCAACCACAGTCCTTTCTTCAATCTGAATGTTTTCATACAACTTACGTCTTAAAATACCTTCATCATATTGTGTTATACAGGAAGCAATCACTCACATAAATAGTTAAAGAGAAACTGGGATGTTTTTTGTTTAACTTTTACCTCTTGGCCACCATGTGGAACAGGTTCACCAAATTGTTTATGAATCCTGTTTCAGTCGATCTGTTTTATTAACACAAGGCAGGTCTAACAGTCAAGGAAATTTTTATAAGCGATGCCACAAATGAAATGTTCCTAATGATACTTTAGTGAACTATAATACCTGTTTATTTTTTAATCTGTTGTTGTCTTCAGTCCTAATACTTGTTTTGTATTTATTCTGTATTTGGATATGTTTGTCTATAATTTGTGTTTTTTCTCTTTTCATGATTAAACACTTACTAAAAAACTCTGTATATTGTACCCTTTCCTACACAGCAACAATATATTTTAAAAAAAAATAGCCCCCGGTATCTGCCACATATGCAAATAAGAAAAAATATGTTAGAATCTGAGCACAATCTAGGAGAAAAGTCACAGCAATCATTATGGGACAATTATGACGAAACCATCATGCTGACCTTATGTTATCAGCAACTTTACAAGTGAGGAAAATAACATATATTTTTATATTTTTTATTCTAACTAAACAACCCTTTAATCAAGAACCCCAATCTTCATGATGTTTTTACATTTGAAAAAGAACTCATCAAGCAACTGAGGAAAAATTGGTTAGAGTATATTAAATAATGTCCTTTTTAGTTGGGTGTATGGTGAGGGGGAAACCAATGGCTCAGTGTTCAGTTTATTTATTTTTTCTTTCTACTCTGGCTGATTGGGGCTTTCAAAATTCTCATTTTCTTTTTTATCCTGACAGAAATGTTGCCAAATTTACTCGCTTTTGGCGTCTGGCGAGTGTTAATTTCGGACCCTGCGTACAGCGTTCTAATTCTTCCAGTCTATTAGCAGCTTCCCTTAAGAGGTCGGACACTGAACGTCTGCCTGCTGAGTTTGACATTACTTAACAATGCTTTAGTGCGGGGAAAAGCCATGTAGATTTGACCAATGCAGTAAAATGCTAACCAACCAATGGGCAGAAGTTGAGCCCTTAAGACACAGCCCCTCCTCATTTGCATAATGAGGCAGAAATGCATACAGAAATGTAAAAACGACAGGCAGAAATAAATAGCATCACAGAAATATATAGGGTAAAAAAATACAAAGGAAAAATAAAACTGAAAAAAATATTATAACATGCACATAAATAAATACTTAAAAAAAGAAGTAATTAATAAATAAAGTTGAAGATTATAACGGACAATAAAAAAATAAGGTAATTATTACAAAGGCGAATAAATAAAGAAGCTAATTAAAAGAGATATATACATTTATGTCTCCCTGTATAATTTAATTTCTACCTACATTTATTAATTTGGTGGCAATTAATTGTATGCTTATGCATTTATTGAGCATTTATTTATTTCTGTATTTAAGTTGACTTGCTTCTACCTGCCATAGACAAGCATTTTATCATGGTGAGCATATTTTCTGAAACGTACTTAATTAAACTATTGTCACGTGACCCCATGAGGGATTAAGCGGGTCAGAAAATGGATGGATGGATGGAATTTCAAAACATTTTCCCCAGCTCAAGGTGATTTAAATACTGAGGTGTAGCTGTAAAGTACTTTTATTGAGAAATTAACCTGGAACTGAACAAGAAATAAAATAAAATAAGGAATGACTTTTCTGTAGTTTTTATACAACTGCTGTAGTTTTAACTGAATAAACAGTTTTCTGTTTTCAAAAACATTTCAGTTTAAAACTATAACAAAAAAGGCCTCCAATCATCATTTTACTCTTTTAACATGTTTTATATCATTAATTCAGTGCAACCATAACTCAGAAATGCAATTTTACGTTTAAGTTAATTGTATAACATGAATAATGTGGTTAAAGATCAAAGTCATGAGTCATGAGCTGTCATAGGGTTTCAATGGTGACCTGGGTCCCGGGGTCACAATGGATGGTGCAGAGACCATCTGCCATGCTTGCTGCACACAAAGGATCACCTCTGTTAAGGTAAACAGGGCAGAGGTAGCAGGAGGTTTTTAGAGGTTTGCTGCTGATGTCCACATAAATTACAATAATGTTCCGGGTCAATTATTTCAGACAGTTATCAATTAAAACGGCATTTGCTACGGTTCACAGATGTGACATTTGTTATCTGGCATTCTATCCAAAAACTCACGTTTTTATATATATATATATATATATATATATATATATATATATATATATATATATATATATATATATATATATAACAACAGCTCTTAGGTAGAAACAGTTTTTTAGTCTGTTAGTTTTTGATTTTATTGCCCTGAAACGCCTCCGTGGGGGCACGAGTATAAAGGGGTGATGGCCAGGGTGGTAGGGGTCCCTGATGATGCTGTGGGTTCTCCTGAGGCGGTGGGTCCTGTAGATCTCCTCCAGAGATGGAAGAGAGCAGCCAGTCAGTCTCCAGGCGGTCTTAATTACCTTCTGGGGCTGCTTCCTCTTTGCCGCAGTGCAGCTGGAGAACCATAGTGAGATGCCATAGCTCAACACCGACTACACAGAGCACCGATAGAAGGACAAGGCCAAGAGCTCAGTTCTCAAGTTGTTCTTCCTGAGAATCCTCAGGGAGAGCAGTCTATGCTGTGCCTTCGTCAGGACTGAGGTGGAGTTGACTTTTCAGGTCAGGTCTTCACTGATGTAGGTGCCCAGGAACCTGAAATGTTCCACCATCTCCACACTGCCCCCGTTAATAATGGTGGGCTGAGTGTCTGGTTCGCGCCTCCTAAAGTCGACAATTAGTTCCTTCGACTTTGATGTGTTCAAAAGGAGATTGGTGCTGGTGCGCCAGACAGACAGTCGTTCCACCTCCACTCTATATGCAGTCTCATCTCCTCCAGAGATGAGCCCCACCACCGTGGTCTCATCAGCAGACTTTATGATGGCATTGTTCAGGTGGGTGGAGGTACAGTCATGGGAGTAGAACGTGTAGAGTAGGGGGCTTAACACTTAGCCTTGGTGTTCAGTGCAGAGGACAGGTGGGATTCTTCTCTCCTCCGCTGGGAGCGGTCTGTCAGGAAGTCCATGATCCAGCAGCAGATGTGGGGGAGACTCAGGTCGCCCAGCTTGCTCACCAAACGGCTCAGAATGATGGTGATGGTATGATGGTAGCCTTGCGTAGCTCCCACTCTGTTCCACATGTGTCAACGTGGTGTGCAGAGCACTCGACATGGCATCCTCTGTGGACCAGTTGGCTCTGTAGGCAAACTGGTGGGGGTCGAGTCTGGGTGGCTGGTGTGAAATGATGCGACTCCAAACCAGTTTCTCGAAGCACTTCATGATGATGGGGGTTAGATCCTGTAATGATTAATGCCGGCAAACCTGATATTCAGCCAAACAAAGAATTAGGTTTTGAAATAATTACGTTTTAATTACGTTTTTATCGAATAGGATGAATAATGGCAGGTGAGGCAGGCAAGCAGAACCAGGCAAGACAGATGAGTAATGGCTGAAGGTGCAGGCAGGAAGGGAGGAGCAGGAGACCAGAAGATGCACGTAGTGACAGACCAGAACAGGTGATGTGGACCGAGGAACCACCAGAACGGGCAGGGGAAAAGCAGTAGGAGCTGATCTGGGCTAATTGACTGGTGACTGAGCTGATTGGACAGTGGCTGATGGCTGATTCAAGTCCAGAAAAGTTCAAAATAGATGTAAATAAAAAACTAAATCATGAAAGATACAAGCTGAAGTGCAAGGAAAGGTTTCATCTCACAGGAAATAAAAGCCTGGAAAAGATTAAGACATTGTATGATTGAGGCATCCCCCACAAGGAAAGGGAGAACACATAAACTCTATGCAGAAAGACTCCAGGCTGAGATTCAAACCCAGGACCTTCTTACTATAAGGCAATATTGCTACCATCTGCACCACTGTGTAGCCATAGGCAAATAACTTGCTTTACAAAACAAAAATGTATTTTTTTTCTTTTTTTGCTCTTTTTATGGTTAAAGGAAGTATTTCTGTTGGCACAGCAAACATTTATGAGGGAAGGCCTTAATATCATTAGTAGGTGCTTAGTTTTATCTGATTTCTACAAATGTTTTTGCACCTGCTTCATTAATCAAACTTCAAAATTGCTTTTGTGTCCCCCATAACTACACTTTACATAATGCGGTGAAAGTGCTGGGCGAGCATACGCTAGCACAGCACGATAAGTGACAACACAGACAGCCAGGGTATATGCTAAATTCAAAAAGACAGAAAGATTAAAAAAAGTAGCGCAATTTGTCTGGAGAGTCAGCGCTTCAGTGCAGTCATTTTGTGTGCCATTACTGAATCGGAGGAGGAAATGAAAAACAATTGCTCAAAATGTGGGTTTTCTTTACCGAAGGAGAGAGTGCTGTTTATGTAAATTTAAACCCTATCACAGGTGTTAACCAGCCCTGAAGACAAAACAATTATATTAATTAAATTCAAGATTTATGATTCAAGATGCTGCTTAGATTTTTCTAAATCTGTGAATTTTTAACCTAAAGTTAAGTGGAAGCAGAAAAACCTTTAGCATAAGAGGACTACTAATAGGGTATTTTTAAGACGATATATTAAAATGGGTCTTATGTCCCTTGACTAACCTTTTAAAACCCTGATCTTAACATCTCGATTTTCACGTAAAATTCAACACAGTTTTAATGGGCCGGACAAGTGAATTCTGGTTCACACGTTTGTCCCCATCAGCAACCCGAAAGACCAAAGTGATCCTTTAACTGTTCATCTACTAAGATTCATCACTTTGGTGTAGCTCTTTTCTCTAATCATCACAGAGCCTTGCAAAATTATTCATAGACCTTAAACTTATTCAAATTCTGACACACAACAATCGAAAATGTCACCAACAATCGAAAATGTCTGTGTATTTTATTTGGATTTTATGTGGAGAATTTTTTACACAACTGACCTTTCTGTCAACTTCCCAAGATTTGAATAGCTCACAATTCCTCCTCCGAAGATGAAAAGAATGTGGCAGACCTAAAGCCACACTAAGACATGGTTGTCAAACGAATCGGTCTGGGCTAAGGGGGGTTACCACAAAGATTGCTGGGCAACATGGTCGGATGAGACCAAAATGAAACCTTTTGGGTTACATGCTAAGTGTTTGTGGAGGAAATCCATCACAGCACATCACCCTAAGCAACACGTCACCCTGATGAAACGTGCCGCTGGCAGTATCATGCTCTGGAGGTGATTTTCTTCAGCGGGAACACAGAAGCTGGTCGGAGACGATGGGAAGATGGATGGGGGTAAGTACAGGGCAATTTGGACCAAAGCTATTCTGGAGCAAAATTATTCATAAATGTTGAAATGGTAATATTAGTTGCAATAAATCCCCATTTTTCGTTCCTCTTTTTCTCGCCTGCTCTTCCAAATAACCTCTGTGGCCTTTCACATATTTGGCAACGTTATTTCTGTCAGATGACAGCATCTACTGCAGTGAGGCACCACCCAACAAGCTAAATATGCTGCGTAAAGTGTGAACTCGTGACACTTGAATTATATATTAGCTGGCAGTAACTGCATCCCATAAAGTTATTGTAATATTAATATTGTACACACTTATATTGTGGTGATGCTGTGTTTGTCAAATGTTGTGTAGCTTCAGCATTGTTTTGTCTCACAAGCATATTTGTGTTAAATCTTGAAAAAATTTCCATTCCTCAACTAAGCTAAAAGTTAAAGTTCCTGTAAAAGGCATTAGCTAGGTTTACATTTTTTCTTTTTTTTTTGTTAGTTTTTTTTGGGGGGTGTGGGGGGGTTGCATTCACTCTACAATTTTCTATTGGCTCCAATTATTCTTTTGTGTTTTACTTTAAAAACTGTTTCACCAACTGGGCCACCAACATAACTTTGATTCTTGTTTTATTCTACATCAGACATCAGTCCCTGTATATATTCAACTGAACTGCTTCCTGTTTCAGCCGTTACCTAATTAGCAAACCTGAACTACATCAGTCATTATACTCCTCTGTATAAACACCCCTCTAGCATTTTGCTTCAAGGCTGTGTTTCAATAGGAAGATTACACCAGACTCTGTATATATATAAAAAAAACATATTTACAAGGGTGTCATTGAGAAGCTTCCAAGCAACAGATCTGTTTTTCTATAAACTAGCAAAATTAAGCCACCATCCAGCATTTTTAATATATAAAAAGGTTAGAAAGTTACAAATGCTTTCATGTTGTGAGATACTCCAGAAGCTGTCAAGACGCTAACCTAAAACATCAACTCGCCATGAAACATGCATGTTTCCGTTTGTCATTTTAACTGAGAAACTGACAACTTTTGAACAGACGTGCCAGATTCCTGATAATCCATAATAAACCCCTTCAAGAGACAGAAGTGAAGCTGATTCTCCTGAGGTCTGGGGTGGAAGAAGCAGCAGCAACAGGAGGAGGGGGGGGGCATCACATGGGAACCAGTCAGGCTGCTGTCACATGGCATGTGTTTGCAAGTTCAGTTAAAGCGGAGGAGGGGTTTGCACAGAAGTTTGTGTAAGAGGAACAACTGCGGCATTTTTCATGTGGCCTTTCAACAAGTTGAAACGCTGAAGCGGAAAGCAGGGAAGTGCTGCATTTTGACCAAAAACAAAACAGCAAAAACAACAAAAAAACTAAAGTATGGAAATCCCTGCGATAAACCTAAAGGTGAGTTTGCAGATTATTAGCAACTGTTTATGTAGTTTGTGTTTGGGCACGTCTGAACCAATGACTAAGGTTACTTTTCATGATTCATGGTTCTCATCGGTCGGAAACTGGCTTTCTATGATTAAGACACTGATCGCAGTGAGCAAGGGATTTGGTTAAATGAGGAAAAAGTTAGGGACAAATCGAGTTGGGGATTAATGAGAAACAAACCACACATTGTAGATTTTTCACAGATGGCAAATGTGTAGCCAGTTTTGACACTTTCTTGCACATGTCATAAAGGAAAGGAGATTATGACATCATTTAAGATTTCAAGATCAGGCATTTTTTATTTGATGTCATTCTTTTTAAAACATTTTCTCTAGGACGATTAAATAATCACAATATCTGTGGAACCATCACGATGCAAACGATCACACATTTCCCATTTAGTCCTGGAATTTCCTGCTTGTTATCTCGCATACCATATATGCAGCTCAGCTTTTATCCTCATCATTAACGATTTCTCATTTATTAAAGAGTTTAGAGCAGTGAAAACGCCTAAAAATTGTCAACTAATTTCCTGATGATCTTCTCTTTTCCAGGCCATAGTGCTGGCACACTGGCTGCTCACTGTGTGGTGAGTGTGAGCTCCTCGTTTTTCGTCGTACACCTGAGGAATGTCTCTCGTCTGAGCACACATACGCACACTTGCTCTCTTGTCTTAGGGAACTCTTACACATTCCACACTTCTTTATGCGCAAATAATCCCTTGGAGATCATCGTTTGTGTCTCGTTCTTGTCTTTCAGGGGAAGCATGGTTTGGCTACCCCCGTCCTATTCATGGGGGAACTTCAGTGTTTTAGCAGTTGGAGTGTGGGCGATTGCACAGAGGGACTCCGTTGACGCTGTCCTGATGGTGAGTTTTTTTATTTAGGTTTTATCTTCTCCTTTTCTTAAAGTTGGCATACCATCATGAGACACATGGAGAAGTCTAACTACAGACCCAGCTCTGCACAGTCGCACCAGCCTCTCTGTGGAAGCTCAGGGAATCTAAAAGCGTCTCTTTGAAAGAAAAATATTCCCCTATCTTTGAACATTTAATTTGCAGTTCAACGCGACAACAGGGGAAAAATGTCAGATTTATTTCTTTACAATGTGCTCCTTGGCCAAATGTTAGTTTCAGGCTTTTTTTTTTTTTTTTTTTTTTTTAAGACTAGTAGGTCATTATGCCATAACTTTGGCCTCATAATTTATGTTTTGTCTTCACTTATTCTATCACTTACTCGCTAACTAATGGCAGTAACCGACCCATTTTTTTTTTTTTGTTCTGCTTTGTTGAACATTGAGTAATCAGATAAAGAGCAAGACAAGATAATTCACAGATTCTTTAATAAAACGTTTAACACATTTGTGAAGCAGCAAGAACATGATTAGATATGTCATGCAGTTTCTTTGCTTGCTCGGTATGGGGGATTGCTGCAAGGCCATCAACAATGCAGACGACTGTCCTTGTAGCTTTACGCTCTTCCATGAGAAGTGAATGCTGCTTGTCAAGACTTAATGCGATCTACTGGGTTTCCTTAGATAGGAAACTTTTTGACCAATCTGTATAATTTGATTGAATTTGACTTTGGAAAGTGCCTTAAGATGACATGTATCATGAATTGGCGCTATATAAATAAAGTTCAATAGGGGGAAAAAAAAAAGTCCCTTTTTGCCAAAAGAAATTATCCTCTATTTGTGGGAGAACTGGAACAGTTGCAGCATTTATTCCAGGATCTTAGTTGCACTACATGAAAAATTCTTCCGAAATATTATTTATTTATTTATTTCTTTTTGAAAAGGGAAACAATTTTCCGTTATTTTATCTAAGCTGTTCAAGACAAACATGGCTTTCTCTGCGAATTAATCAGGAGGAAAAGGAAACGTGACAATCTCAATGATCAAAGCCACATTCAAAATCTATCTGTGAGTGTTCAGCTACAGAGGAAATTCAAAGCGAGAACAGATCATCTAGTTTCTTCATCAGGGAAAGTTTTTCCTTTTTTGTGAAATCTTGACTGAGCTTGTGAAACGTTTTGCCAGCGGGCTGCAACCACAGGAGAGTTGTACACTGAATGCATCAAAATCCAAAGCCACATTTTGAAGACGATAAAAGAAGCCAGAATCCGTTAACCCAGGCCCTTATCCTGCTAAGTCAATGTTTACTGTCCTGTGGGTGGAGATGCTGGGTGGCTGGATAAAAGGATCATTCAAACGTGAGGTTTGTAGAAAAGTGAGGAAATCCTCCGAATTGTGGAAGGCTAACAGCTATTCAAATGGATCCCTCTGTTTTAGCTGATTGTACTTTGAAACAGAAATCCAAAGGTTTCTGGCATAACTTCACCAACGTCCAAGGTGTATGAAGGTGAAGACTCCCGCAATCCTCGAAGTACCAGGAAATAACTTTTAACTCATGAACTGGTTTCGGCTTGTGGCCTTCATCAGTGTTATTTCAAATTCAACCGATGGTAAATATAGTGCAACTGAGATCATACAGAATCAATTATAACTAATGAATGTAATCAAGAAGTAAACGTATTCATATTCAAGCTAATGTATATTTTTTAAATTAATTCGGCAATAAACCCTTACAAATCTAAAGACAATGATATATTAATTCCACTCTGCTGGTACAAGTTAAAGGGAAGCGACGAGGGAATAAAAGTTCAATTCAATTTATTTATATAGCGCCAAATCATGAAACATGTCATCTCAAGGCACTTTAAAAAATTAAGTTCAATCATATTATACAGATTGGTCAAAAATGTCCTATATAAGGAAACCAGTTGATTGCATCAAAGTCCCGACAAGCAGCATTCACTCCTGGGGAACCGTAGAGCCACAGGGAGAGTCGTCTGCATTGTACATGGCTTTGCTGCAATCCCTCATACTGAGCAAGCATGAAGCGACAGTGGGAAGAAAAACTCCCCATTAACGGGAAGGAAAACCTCCGGCAGAACCGGGCTCAATATGAACGGTCATCTGCCTCGACCGACTGGGGTTACAGAAGACAGAACAGAGACACAACAAGAGAGACAAAAAAGCACAGAAGCACACATTGATCTAGTAATCTGTTCTACATTGTTGAACATATTCTTTTCTAAACCGATTTTAAATTGAACATTTATCAAGATTATCTCTTAGAATCTTCCTGAAATCAGTTTTGTGGCCTAATTATGATTCTAATTTCTGTTCATTTGGGAGTAATGAACAGGTCTACAAGCTTCTGCGTTACATTAACGTATAGTTTACTGAGTGTATATAACTTCTGCATATATATCCATTTTATTCCATTTTATTTTATTGTATTCTTATTTTGTCTGCACCATCAACACCAAGTCAAATTCCTTGTATGTGCAAACCTACTTGGCGATTAAACTTGATTCGGATTCTGAGTAAAAAACAAACAAGCCAAGCTAATTTTACAGACTTAGAACCACCCAGATTCATTAGCTTTAGTCGCCAGAACCACCACAAAATAAAGAATTGAGCTCTTTGCCGTGGTCAGAAATTGAGCTCTTTTCTTACTCATAAAACCAACTGGACTTCTGCTAATATGGTTCCCACACTCCTGGCTCCTGCCTTGGCTGATGAGAAAATGGAAGCTCAACCGGCTGTGGTCTCAGCCAGAAGGTTTTAAGTTGAATGTCATAGCGGTTCCTGGCTTTGGGTTTGGAACCAGGCTGGACAGTAAAGGACGTTTCTAAAGTCTAAAGAACACACAACATCAGATCAAACTGGGATTATCGGGCTAAAGGCCCGTGTCCTGAGCAATAAGACGTGTGCCACAATCCTCAACCAGGCTGCTCAAACACAATCACTGCTCTCATTACAAGCCCAGTGGCTCTGGGCTTATTGCCATCAGATTCTGCTGATCAACATTTCTTATATAAGACTCTGGAAGATCATATAGTGCCTCTACTCCCCTTTTAGGTAATGGTGTGTTTTTAATGAATTGCTGTTTTTTGGCAGAGAAGGGTTTAATTTATTTATCGATGTGAAGTTACACATGTGAGCCGATTTTGTATATCGCTCTGTCCAGAGCAAATTTCTCCCAAAGGAGACGAAGATATTTTGACTTGTTCACGCCCGTAAACTTGATCTAAAGCAACAGCTGTCTTTGTTTTGTATCATATCCGTATAATTCTCCCCGTATTAAATCTCATAGTCGTTGAAGGTTTGCGACTGCTGCGGTGTGGAACAGTGGCGTAGTTTTAGTAGGCTGACTTCAACTTCAACACCTTTTTCTATGTTGGCGCCGTTTAGTTGATTGCAAAGTGCAAAGGAAATGTGTTCATCATGGAGCACAATAATTTTCTGAAAGTGGATTAAAGGAGTGGTCGACCTGACTGGCTGTTATGTCCCACCGCTCTGAGGATGAATATACTCTTCTAGAAACGTGACTGCAATTTGACATCTTTTTTTTTTTCTACAGTTAAGCAAACTATTATTAGTGAGAACTTTTCAGAACCTCACTTTTAAAAATACTAACTGTCCCTTAAATGCAAAACAGATCTTTCTGTATGCCTTTTCCTGATGTGAAAACTCATGACATGTAAAAGAAAACTTTCTTTTCAATCATTTTGGGATCCTTTTCAACAGCTCATCCATTAACATGCTGTTTCTTTTTTTTTATAATCCTGTTGTTATAGTTTCTTATGGGAATGGCCGTCACGATATTGACAGACGTTATCCATTTTGGGATCTTTTATCCGCTGATGGAGTTTGCGGGAGAGAGACGCTTCACCGCAGGCATGGCCATCCTCAACCTGCTGCTTAAACCCATTTCCTGTTTCTTTGTCTACCAAATGTACCGCGAACGAGGAGGAGATTACAACGTCAACTTTGGTGAGTGCCAATCCCACGCGTCCAACATACTGACAAAAATAAGCGAGCAGACTTTTGAAAATGGAAAAATTATTTAAAAAAATATGACACTAACAGATTTGATATTTCTTAAAACAATCTTTTTATAATTTTCTTTTCCATAGTTAAAATTTTAAACCGCAACTTCAACTTTTCTGCTTCCATTTAACCAGTCTTACGTTTTATGTCATGTTTTTTGTTGTTGTTGTTGTTCTGTTCAACTGAGAGCAGCACAAACTGGGAAAACTTTGTTCCAAACGACCGGCAGATGATTCCACGTCTTTCTTATTAGTTACAGTCGCATGACTTTTTTTCGTTGCAGTGACATCCAAGCTGCAGTTTGACTGGGGAAAAAAAAACAAAAAAAAAACCTTCCCCACGAGTTGCTCATGAATCTAAACCATTTTGACCATGGGATCATACTTCATGGGCAAACATGTTAAAGCCATTTGCAGCAATATTGGTGCACGTACATAAATAGCTTACCCCTGAATCACAAGAGCGACGATGGCCCCCAAACAAGAGATTTGTGTCATTATTGAGTGTCAGGTTAATATGTTAGATGAGTGACTGCGGCAAGATGGAAGACAATGTTTTCCAACCTGTTACTTGGGGCCATTGATTTGTGGGCTTAAACGCGTTCAGCTTTGACCGTTTCTATTTTAAAACTCTCTAAGCCGTGTTGTCTCCTGAAACCGTTGAAAATATTCCTGTCTTTTCATATATAATCACCCCTAGTTGTTGTCGTATTTACTTTAATGGTGAAAATCGTCCTTCTTTCCTGGTTAGAGTGCTTCTAGCTTGCCTTCATGAGGAGTGGAGCAGAAGAAACAAAAAAATGTAATGAAAGAGCAAACTAGGAGGTTGGGATTGTGCCGCTAATTGTTCTGCAATGCTACTCAAAACGGCAGTTGATGAAACGCATCTCTTTGCTCTGTGAAAGATAATTGAATATTGATGAATCTGGCCTCTTTATGGTTTTACTTTGCACAGCAGGAACAGCCATTAGACTTTGTTGTGACTGATGAAAGCAGCTAATGTTACTCTCTCAGACTGCCAGTGGTTTAATTGCTGTCTGATTGCATTGCAGGCGCTACACTAGTAAGCGTGATGGAAACCAGACAGTAGGGGGGGTTTGGTAATGGATTGCTGAACTGGACTCTGAATTTTGATTGAACACCAAGTTCATCTTTTTTTTATTTCTTAATAGATAAAAAAACCCTGAAATGTCACTAATTTGATCTCAATAAAAGTGTCCAGTCTCTGCTCTGCTGCACTGACAAAAAGCATAAGAACTGCAAGCGTGGTGGCAATTTGTGATGAAGGTATAAAGCAGCTTTATCTACTCAGAGCTGGGTGGTAGTTGTGCGAGATGGTGAATGTGAGACACTTTCACTTTGGGGTGTAATAATTTTTACTGCCGGTGGTTTTGATATTAATAGCTGAGTTGTTCTTGAGGGGACAGCGAAATTACACTATAACACAAAGCTGGACACCGACTACTTTACAGAATTTCAACGTGTCATGTTTTCACCGTTATGCCATGAAAAGATCCAATAAAATATTTCCAAAAAATGTGAGGCGTGTACTCACTTTTGTGAGATATTGTTATTTTTTTTTTATAAATCAGGCACAAAAATCCTTGTTTTTCACTTCCCGTCACAATAAAAGGGCCGATATTAAGTGGGACATGTTGAGCCAAATCCTAAATCTAAAAATTCTAATAGCTTAGTAAGTTCAATAACTTGATGTCTATTCTGTTGTTTCTTTGTATGTTTGTCAAACCTAAAATCCAGCTGTTCTGTTTGCTTGCCTGTTATTGGAGACTTTGTTGCACTGTTTTGTATTTTAATCTTGTTCTCACCATACGTGCATCTCCTCTCTCCGCCTCTGTTTACCACTGATCTCTTCTCCCTCAGACTTAGAGACCTCTGTGGACAGTCGATGCACCACAGACAGTGCAGACAGTGCCTTTTTTGGCCGCCGCTACTGACTCCTGGCCTCTTCCTTTTCTACCATTTCTCTTTCCAAATCATCCCATTCCATACCCTTTCACCCAAGAAGTAAGATTACTGATCAGATGGCTGGACACAAGAGACTCTTTTTTCCCAGATATTGTTTATATTCTTTTTTCAACTATACTGTGCATCTCTTTGCAATTTATGTACCTTTTTCTTTTGTTCCTTCTAACCTGACCACGCTGAAATACCTAAACCTGTTTAACACATCTTATTTTTTAAGTTAAACATCCATTTTGGCACTAAGAAATGACACAAAGTCTACATTCTTATCTATATCTATTTTTTTTTTTTTTTTACCCATTGCATTTCTTTTGCTTCATAGTATTGCTACTGGGACTTTTTATGTTTACCCATACAGTCATGTCTGCCTTCTGTATTTTTGTAAGGGCAGTCTGGTAAATTTTCATCGTCAGCAGTTCCTCATTACCATCCCATTCTTGCATGCTTAATGATTTGTGTGCTGTATTTTTATGTTCATTATGTATTCTTTGTTTGTGAGTTTGCATGTCCTGTGTTTTTTTTGTATCTGAATTTTTAGTCTCCAGACACCTCATTTATCTATGTGCGTTCTGTTTTTCATGTTTTTTAAAGCAGTGCTCGATGATGTTGCACTTTCTAAAATAGGGCAGAATTAAAGTTGGCATATAGGCCTAACTGATGTATAAGATTTTATCCATATGGTATTCAAGCCTCCTGTTGTTCTATATTATCCCTCTGAAATAAAAAAAAAATACCTTGCTGTTTGATTAGTATTTAAACATGCAGCTTTGTCAGCTAAGTCTTGCTTATGTGAGATTGTGCAGAGTTTTGAGCTTTCACAAAAAACGTCATTGGTATTCTGGTCGTGGTGGATCCACTGCTTTCTGTCGCGGAGAATCATACAAAATCATGTGCCTTCCAGAAGTCATTGTAAAGCATGTTTAGATCTGATGTAAAGAACCCGTGAAGCTGTTTTCTCGCAGAAAACTGAGTGACTTTGACTGCTCAGAGACACACAGCACAAGAAAAATATCAAATTTGAGGCCACAGCTTTCTGAAGTGGTTGCTTTCCTCAAAATAGCCACTGAAAACACCTATATGGAATATATGTGCGCCTGACTAGCATTCCTATGACTGCTTGGTTTCTAGTCAAGGAAATATCACGCTTTTTCTTGGCAAAGACTTTCCCACAAATAATCTGTATTCATCCAGAGGTAGCAAGCTGCTTAAGCCAAGCTAATAAATCATCCCAACGGTGTTAAGTCTATTTTACCTCAAAAGGGAAAGGGGGAAAAAAACACAGTAAAGTAACAACAAATAAGCTGTAGTTTCAAGGCACATGTTCAAAAACTAAGCATTTTTTAATGAGTTGTTGAATATTTCTTACGTTTTTCTACAGGTTTCCCTTCTGTATCTCGAAACAGAGATGCTTATCAGTCCATTGACCAGCAGGATGAGTCTTCAAGTCCAACAAATCCCTTCAACCAGGCTCAGGACAGCAAACCAGGGGTCCGCACTTACTAGGCAAACCACATCACTAAACATGCAGGTTTTCTTTCTTTTTTTTTTTTTTTTTTTTAAATGCATTATTAAATTCCTTAAGGATCCAATTTAAAGGCCAAGGCATGGCCACTGAGCTAGACCAACAGAAATATTAATCTGTTTGGGTTTTATAGTGAAACGGTTATTCTTTTTGAAGTTGACGCTTTAAAAGACTGAAATGATTTCTGCTGTGGTGGCACAGACCAATGATCATATTCAAAAAAACAAACCAGGTTTGCTGTAATGCTGAGATGCGGGTCTCTGATTCTTTTAGCAGAACGGTGTTGGACAGGTTGTTTTTAAAAATTGTGGCACTTACAGACTTTAAAACTGAAATATTTCTCTCTGTTGCATAAAGATTATTTTGTATACAGGTTTTTTTTTTGGGCGGGGGGGGGGGGGGTTGTTGTACATGGCACAACAGGTCTGAAAACAGTCAATTTTCTCAAAAACAAAAATGTTTAGATTAATGGTCAGTTCTGTGGCTCAGAAGCATGTCTTTTGAACGTGTGTCATACTGACACATAAATGTAAAATTAAATTCAATATATGGTAGCCAGCATGGTTACAAGTTACATTTTGTTCTTCCTATAGATCTGCCAGATATTGATGTCTTTTGTGTGTGTGTGTGTGTGTGTGTGTGGTAACCAAGGAAATGCAATGGGTCTAATGTGAAAATGAGCAAACATTTATCTGTATGATGGTTCTCACTGAATTGTTGTTTTTGTGTGTGTGTGTGTGGTAACCAAGGAAATGCAATGGGTCTAATGTGAAAATGAGCAAACATTTATCTGTATGATGGTTCTCACTGAATTGTTATTTTTATACACCATTGTCAATTTCATTGTTTCCTTTACTTGTTGTCTTGAGGTTGAAGGGTTTCTAACCTGCAGACCACGTGCTGTTGTGACATGACGCTTCACATTAGAAAATCAATGACTAAATAAATAATGAAACGTTCTCTATAGGTGTACTACAGGAATATGCTCATTTTGACTTATTCAAAGGGTTTTTTGCGATATGGGGACGCTAAATGACAAAAAAAAAAAAAAAAAAAACACACAGTTGCATCACTGTTTTTTTTTTTTATATATAATTTACTTTTAGTCCTCTTCTGTTTCCCCCCTGTAAGTTCTCCTTTTTACAATCCTAATGACCTGTTCTTCAGAATGGGGATGTAACTATGCTCGGTCACGTTGTTGGTCTGTGAGACTGCCCGTCCTTTACTCAACTGTGTAACACCCTGCTAACGTGCTTTACCTGAATATATGTGTACAGTAAGCAGCAGCATCCAAGTAAACGCACAGTTAATCACATCAATCCAACAATGTCTAAGCACACAACTATGCAGCTCATGTGGGTTTTTTTTTTTTTATGTGCGGTTATACCGGATTCAGTGCTGTGAAAGTGTTTGCCCACCTTGCAGATTTATTCTGTTTCAGCTGTTCCGTTAAATGTTTTAGATCATGAATCAAATATCAATCAATAAAGGCATAAGTCAATAGAAAATGCACTTTTCCAGTGATTTCATTCATAATGTAACAGCATGCATTGAATTATGGGCATTGACCTTAACCAATGAGGAATGCAGTGCATTAAATATTTTCCAAGACCTTCTGGATGAGTTGTCAATTTGCTCTTTGACTAATTAATTTAGATAAATTAAATTTTCACACAGCTAGGTTGATTTGGTAAGCCTTTTCCCTTCAATTAAAATTATCATTTAAAAGTTGCTTTTCAAAGCTAATTCAGGTTAGCTTTGTTGGATTTAATTCTGAAATGTGACTAAGAAGCACAACAAATCCAGAATAAATATGTAAGGAGCTAGTAGTTTTTAACCACACTGATCACAATTGTTCTGTCTGCCTATTGTAGAGAATGCTGGAAAAAAAAAAGTGTGAATTCTTTTCAACATTGTGTTTTGTAGGAAAAAAACAACTTAATTTATTACACCATGATTTTGTTTTTCTCTAGAACTGTGCTCAGGCCTAGCATATTCTCCTTAAAATGTATCCAACCGTGTTTGTTAAAGTGTATTTTGGTTTCTCAACAGGAAACTATTTATCTTATAAATGAAAACTGAAAAAACAAAGAACTATGACATAAATTGTTTCAAACTGATCCTCATATTATTGTCATTTACATCTGCAGTTTAATCAAGTTGACATTTTCTGACTGAAGCCAGTTCTGTCCTGATAAATGTGTTTGTTTTTTTTCTCTGCTTCCTCTCACCCTAATCTTCCCACAATTCCTTGTGTTGTTTTGCCTTTATTTTTTCTGCCAGACAACACATTTATCTGTGTGGTTTTGTTGTGGGGAAATACTTTTCACACTCTATTGTGTCTCCTGTGATAACTATAACACCTTCACTCTCAAGCAATTTTCTTTTCCAAGCCACTGTGAAGCTCAGCTCACACGACTGGCATAGAAATAATGAAAATACTGAAGGGAATTAAGAGAAGCATGGATTCATTGTTCACCACATCTTAATGTGCAAATTTGACAAATTATGTAATTTCACATTCTTCGCACCTCTAAAGTAAGAATTCCTCAATGATTTTGAGATTTAGTACACATTGCAACATGACCCTAAGGATTTGGGTTCCTTGTCGTCTGTAATTTGAGGTTTTGTAACTCTAGCAAGCTTTTACAGGTAAGGGTCTTGTTTGTAAATTGCTCTGCCTTGTGGGCCACCCTGGAAAGCGTGAATGGAGGGTGACACCGTTACACACCTCTATAACTAATGCATGCAGTCTTTGCTTTCCTCCAGTTTTATAACGACTAACGATTAATCAACATAACAGTGAGGCTACAAAATATCCTTGGGTGTCAGCCTGTCCAAAATGAGTGATAGACAGAAGGAAGGTCCAGAGTACCAATAGTAGAGGTAGAGTTCAATAAATAGTTTAAGTTCAATTTTCAGTGAAACATATGTGAGGTGGATTAATCCACTCAGTGATGTCTTTAAAGGGGCCATGACGACAAATTTAATTTTTCTGTGGTTTTGGGGGTATAATATAATCTTTTGTGAACTGATGAGTCCGTGTGAATGTCAAGAGTGGGTACAAAAGGACCAGCTCAGGCGTGGTCAGCTTCGTTCCTTTGCTCAAAAACGGTCCGATCAGGAAATAGTTTATCTTTCTGTGTAAATCCTATTCTCCAACTGGAGCACACCATGCAGGAAACAGCCTTTCCCCCCCCCCCGAACCCCCCCCATCTGATACACCGACCACCTAATTTAATGGTGTGAGATGCGCTAACATGTCTGCCGCCAGGTTAAAGCCTTTGGTCAGCTTGGCCTCGCCTGCCCAATATCCTGCAACACAAATACTTCCACTAGCAATAAAACCATAATATGGATTTTTGACAGAGTGTTGCATCGAGTAGAGAGGATGGAGGGGGCGAGGGCGTGTTTGGACAGTTTCCCCAAATATGGTTGTAGCCAATCAGAGTGAAGTCCACTAGGTAGAGTCGCATATCATTATCATACCCGACCCTTATGCTGAGGAGGGAAAACTGGTCTACCAAAACAACCCCCTGACGCCAAGTTTTTAGTTGAAATTCTTTGGAGGATTTACATTTGCATCAATATCAACTACATGAAATGGTTTATACAGTGATGTCATGGCCTCCTTAAGTTGTTTATTTCTGTTTTGATGATTGTGGCTTAAAGTCAGTGAATAGCAAAAATTCTGTTCCTAAGAAAATTAGATAATGATAATACAGAAATATCGGCCTATTGATAAATATGCCCATCTACTGTGCAGTGTATGTACTCAACACTTGGCAAAGACTCCCTTTGCGTAAATTACTGCAGCGGTGCAGTAATTACTGCGTCACCTGCGGCACCGCTGGAGCATTAAAGAAGCCAAATTTGCTTTAATAATGACCTTCAGCTCGTCTATATTGTTGATTCTGGTGTCTCTCATCTTCCTCGTGACAAAACTCTGTATTCTCTATGGCGTTTAGATCAGGTGAGCATGCTACCCAGTCAGGAACAGGGATACTATGGTGTTTAAAGCAGATATTGATACTTTCAGCAGTGTGGCCAGGTGCCAAGTCCTGCTGGAGAATGAAATTAGCATCTCCTGGATGAACCTTATTGACTTATCCTCCTTAATGAGGTCAACGAGTGTCTGCTAGGAGACTGTCTCAATCAACAGTCTCACCATGGTTGTGTAAGCCATAACATGACGATAGCATAACATTCTGCATTAAAAATCATCTTATTGGTCTTGTGTAATATTCCAAGTTTCTGTGAAACCGAAAAATATGTAATATTATATATAATAATGTAAGTCATAATCAGCATTTGAAGTTAATCATTTCACGTATATAATTATGTTGTAATTTAGGAGATGTAACTGTAATATCTACATCACATCCACAATATCCTGCAAGGATGAATAGAAAAGAACATCTGATGAAGCAGCTTTTGCAGTATGCTTGTTATAAAGCTACCAAAAGCAGGGTGAGACATTTACAGTAAAGCAATTTACAATGATTATTGTCTTTATCCGTTGAAACACGATGCAGGGGGCTTTTATACTAGCTGTCTGTTCTTTTGTGTAATTAATAGGTAAGCAATGTTAATGACCCATTTGCGGAGAGATCGATGCCGCGGCTCTGAAGCAGAGCTGAAGAAAGAAGAAGGGGGTTGAAGGTGGACAGGGGCGCTGAGGGAACGGGGGGGGGGGGGGGGGAAGGAAGGCACAGGCAGCAGCTCAACAAGCTGTTGATTAATAAGGAGCTGCTGGGCTGCCTCTCCTGAGCCTCGCATGCATATGTGCACAGCTTTGACACATCCTCAGGCTCACACCTGTGATTCCTCCGAGTCAAGGACATATTTACTCAGTGCAGTAAAATGAACTCAATTTGTCAGCTTTGTTATTGCATGGGGGGGGGGGGTGATTCCCATAGAGGATCGAGAGAATGATTGCACTGGCTTCAGGTGTTCTCACTTTCTACACAATGAGGACACACTTTTAAACGTATCTCTTCGTGTAATTTTCATCTCTAAGTAAACATTTTACTTGTTTAGTGTTCTTACAGAGAACCCACAGCGTATTTACAAAGTGATTTGGCTGTGATGCTTGCGATAAGTAAGTGTTCATACAACATGAAGACGCAGTTTTCTCCAAGTGGCGCGTCATAGTCTTCTGCTTCATTCTCTTCAAAAGGATTGGAACAACAGTCTCAGTCTTAATTCACAATTTATGCTCCACACGGTCCCATTTTTGGTTCAAAAGAACCAGCAAATGGCTTAAAAATTAAGGCGGGTATTCACACGAGGCTCCTAAGATGTTGCAGCATTTCTTTTAACTATAATAAATAAATGCATACATCTCATAAATTCAAATATGAAGACTGCTTTTTTAATTATTTCACAGTGCAGCCAGAAAGGATGATGGGGGGGAAAAAGTGACGCTAAAAGCAGATCCAGGGTTTGTACGACATCGTTGTCATTTTCAGCTTAAATGTTTGAAAATGGATTCAGAGAGTGATAGAGTCATATCCTCTCTAGATTGTTTGGCTTACTATAAGAAGCAGTCACCTTAGAAACTCACAAAGATAGGGGAAAAAATTGTTCACATGTGAAATTGATTCGAAAGGGACATTTTTATGCCTCAGGCAACTAGATTTCCCAAGGAAGACGCTCTCAACCCTTGACCTTTTCACACCAAAGCCTCGTTCATCTGCCATCAGCGATAATGGCATCAAAATTGATTCCAACTGACCCTCCAGTCTTCAATTTGCAGGGGAGAGGGAGGTCAACAATTTTCTCCTTATTTGGAGAGAACAGATTGGCTTGATTTGTTGGCCAACAAAAAGAAGCAAAGTTGAGACAAAAACAGACTTATAGTCTATCAAATGTTTTTTTTTTTTTTTTAGTTGAGACAAAGAAAAAGTGTCTTTTAAATGTGAAACTCTATGGTATAAGTTACTGTTAATAGTTCTATCTTCTATTCCATTTTGTTGAATATAAATATGAAATCTGCATTTGAATATGTAAAGATAAATATGACAGACCATTATTTACACATATATTTTTCTGGTTTTATTTCCACACATATCTTTTGGATGGGAAATTTTTTCAAACATTACAGTTATACTGGGGACATCTGTGTATCTGTGTAAACAAATAGAAATATTAAAAGGTAAATAGCCACATTATTTGACTTTTTTTGTCCATTTATATGTCGGTAGCTCACTCTGGTTGCACACAACGTTTTTATGAAAGATTATCACGTCCTGCTGGTGTATTAGTTGTTATTTGGTTGTTCTGTGGTTTGTTTTTGCTCAATTTGTTAGTACACACATACACTATATTGAAAAAAAAAAACAATTTAATATCATTATTATTATTTTTTTTATATTTTATTTTATTATTCCTCCTCCTTGGAATATTTGAGAACAATGACAATGTCTTGATTGCGTGCCAACATCTGACAAAAGATAATTACAAAAAAAGAAATTTGTACAAAAGAAAATAAATCTGACTTGAATTTAATCACCCCAGTGTCATGCTAGACCAGTTTGGATGTCTAAACCAATTTGCCTGAAATTTATATTTAGTTTTTTGGTCATTTAAACTGGCAGGTTCATAACATACTACATTTGCACTTCTGATAAACAAAAGTTAACTTTTAATGCTTGTCAAAGAGCACAACCAAAAGCGCACAACCAAAAGTAATATTACCTTTTGAATTTATCAGCATACTACTTTTCAATTTATACTTCTCTTTAAGTTTCTTTATTTGCCACAACTGTCCAGTTGCTTTTTAAACAAACAACATATCAGCCATTCACAGAACAATAACTCATTGCTTTTTGGTATCTAGGCATCATGAAGATGTCTTTCTGAAATTAAAACCAAGGATCAGAACAGGGAGGAAAGGAATTTAAAACTTTAAGTTTGCTTGGTTGGAGCCAGACAGACAATTCTTAGTATTTCAGAAACCACCAATGGCCAAAAAAAAGAAAATATCCAGAAAATGACAGTGGTATCGATGAAAATGTATTGTTGTTGTCAGATGTCAGTGAAGAATGCGTAGAAATGACAGAAAGGCCGCAGCAGCTCAAATGACTGCTCATTGCAAGAAAGGTCTGCAGAATACTCAATACTGGTTTCCACACTCACCAGAACTCAATCTCACAGATCACCTTTGGTATTGGAGGGAACAGGAAAATGTGTATTATGGACGTGTAGCCAAAAACTTACTTAAATTGTGCGATGCCATCATATACCCTATATTGGCAAAAGTATTCACTCACCTGCTTTGACTCACATATGAACCTAAATTTCATTCTCAATCCATGGGGTTCAGTACGACGTTGGTCCACCTTTTTGTAACTATAACCACTGACAGTTGAGTATGGTGGGTGTGAAATATTTAGGAGTGAGGAAATTTCCCAACTGGACTTGTTGCACAGGTGGCATCATATCTCAGAACCGCTCTGCCTTTCTCTAAGCTGGTGAGAGGAACCCAATCTTCTTAATCTTACACATCTGTGGTCACGGAAGGGACTGAAGCACCGGGTTTCGATTATTTGAATGTATGAGCGAATACTTTTGGTAATATAGTGTATGTTTGGACAGAAATCTCTGAGAAATGTTTCCAACAACTCAGACACCTCAGACAAATACAAAGCAAGATCAGATCCACACATAAACAGCACTGCTGACAGTCAAATAGACCACCAGCTTCTTTTATAGACTGTTTTACTACACACTACACTTCCATGAATATATTTTCTTACCAAGGATGTTTATGTCTTCTACAATCGTTTAATTTTTGTTTTTACAATTTGTGGTTAATATTTAATATTTTGTGTTTTTCCTCTGAGAGTGTATTATAATTTTTTTAGAGTGTCCTCAAAGGATACCTATTTTTCTTTCTTTATAAGCGTTTGTAACTTCTGTTTGTGTTCTATGAGTGCATTTCGATGTCTCAACAGAAATTTCAGTAGGGTCTTCTGATGACTAAAGATTATGGATTCCTGATTCATGAATTTACAGATTTAGCACAGTTCTAAAGGGAACAGTGGGTACGACTCCATATTATCCAGGTGTGCCTAATAAAGTGGCCAGTGATTTTATCTTAACATACCAGCAAGGGATAGCTCTCTAAAAAGGTACTAACTAATTTACTGATTTAATTTCTTAACTTGGCACCAAAAAAGAGCTTTTAACCAAGGAAGTTCCATGCCCCCCTGTGCGAAATCAAGCTCCTGCTGCAAAAACAAGCCAGTGTTAGATTATGTAAGCAGAAAACTAGATGTCCTCCCTAAATAGAATCATTTAAATAAATGATTTCTAAAGGTGTCATACCGTTTGTCATGTAAGCTGCTACCATTGAACTCACTGCCCATTTAAAAAAAAAAAAACAACGGTAAGTTATTAAACAGTGGTTTAATAAATGATATCCAGAACCCAGAAGAATCCTCTGCGGAACAGCTTATTCTTTTATAAGATATAAAAGATTAATTCAACTGATACAAATAGGAAGAGATCTGAAGTCACATACACCCCCCAGATCTTAAGGATAATTAGTTCGGTATTCAGCATATTTATATTGCTACTATCATTGTGTCACAATTGCAGTTTTATCCTTAATTTGCGGTATTTGCTTTAATTGTATTCATTTCAGAGCTTTACTTGTATGCCTTCAGTGACCCATTTTTTCCTCGCAGCTCATTAAACTTTTATTTCTTCTCATATTGTTATCATTCTCTTCTCCTTGAGTTTTTTTTTTTTTCTTTATCAATATTCTCACCAGGATGGCGGGGAAATGTCTCTTCCACTACCCGTTTTTCAAAAAGAACGGGCCGCTTTTTGTCCAGCTGTTACGGAGATGAGAACCCTGTGCTCCGAATGCCTTTCAAAATAAATCCTTCGGACGAGTGAAGCAGCTTTCATGGTTTTTGTTTCCGCCCCTGCAAGCGGTGGGCGAGGAGGCAGACACTTGGGGAAAGGAGAGAATAATGAACCGCCAACGTGAGGCTGCTAGTTCGATGAGTGCACATGATGAATGACCGTGGGGAGGGAGTACAGGACCAGAGCACAAGCGCAGCCATTTGTTACTCCGCTGTCACAAATGTATTTTTAATGAATCTGCACCTCTGACTCCTCAGCAGAGCACTGCTGTTCCTTAAGGCCAGTGTGACCCCAATATTTTCCGGGAAGTGAACAAACCCTTTTTTTTTACGCTGCAATGTAAATAACCCTCTCCTTCTGTTCGCCGAGGCCATCCGTCTACCTCCTCATTATTATCCATACCTGTGCCGAGAATAGGGGGCCACCCTAGTTTCTGTGCCGCTGGCAGTTGGGGAGAAGTTTCACCTTGAATTACTGTTCTGTGGTAAGCCAGGCCTCTTGGCAGTGCAAAATAAATAAGTGTGTGTGTGTGTGTGTTTACAGGTTCAAAATTTGCTGTTTGGGAGGTTATGGTAATATGCTGGGCAAAAATCGGGGTACAAGCTGATATATTGACATGTAACCCTTATCTGCACTGGCAAGCTATTGTCAGTGTGCTTAGTTGGCGCAGACCGCAGTGCATTCTAAACTATTTTAAATGATATAATGTGAACAATGTTACAGCACTTTCCAGTACTACGAGACAGCACAAGTCTGGTATACTATGAAGTTGGTAAAACTTCAAAATTTACATTTTGGACCCCACAACAACAAAAAGGAGAGCTCACTGTACAGTATATTGCTATGGCGCAGTGGGTAGCGCTGTTGCCTTGCAGCAAGAAGGTACTGGGTTCGAGTACACCCCTGGGTCTTTCTGCATGGAGTTTGCATGTTCTCCCTGTGCATGCGTGGGTTCTCTCCGGGTACTCCGGCTTCCTCCCACAGACCAAAAACATGACTGTTAGGTTAATTGGCTTCTCCAAATTGTCCTTAGGTGTAAGTGTGTGTGTGAATGGTTGTTTGTCCTGTTTGTCTCTCTGTGTTGCCCTACGACAGACTGGCGACCTGTCCAGGGTGTACCCCGCCTCTCGCCCAGTGAACGCTGGAGATAGGCACCAGCAACCCCCGCGACCCCATGAGGGAGAAGCGGTTTGGAAAATGGATGGATAGATGGATGGATATATATATTTATTTTCTTTTTTTTTTTTGATAAGTGAGTTTGAACACAGCTCCAGTTCTGTCGTAGCCTGTTTAAGATGCTTCTGTTTAATCCAGTGGTGTTGAACAAGCAGAAATCTAAAACGTGCTCGGCATCATGCCACGTGGAGCCAAAATAGGGAAACAGTTTAATAAAGACTGCTGCTGAATCATCCGACCACCAAGATGCGCAAAGTGGTTGAGAAGGAGACCAAATACATTTCACGCAGACTTTTGGGGCTTCTTGGTCGGCAGGGTAGCGGAACGTGAGGCTGACGCGAAATCAAAAAAAAATGGTAGAGAACTAAAATTTAAGAAAGGCATATTACGTCTGCACATACCTTCAATCACGCTATAACCCCATACAAAAAAAAAATAAAAAAATGTATGCGAAAAAGGGACAACAATCTGCTTTATTTCAAAAGATGCATGGCATGCTGCAAATGACAGGCGTCACCAATCGTCACACGCATCATTTCGTTTGCTGTGATCCATGTGCTGTCACGTGTTTTCCAACAGTCTACAGGTCAAATTTAGCTGACCTGTCATCCGTCATCTACCGCAATCCCTCATAAAAGTGACTTATGCAACGAACAAGTTGTGCAAAAAGAAAACTCCACACTTAGCATTTTGTTATCATGTTAGACGCTAAAACACAAACTGAGCACGAATCCTGAGAGGTCAGATTTTTAGTCTCTGGCTGTTTCTATCCACTAAGGTTGTTCACGACTCACAAAATAAAATGATTCTGTTCAGTGACTGTTTGAACAAAGGAGACAGTCAAACATTATGCTCCAACAGCTGGGAGTTTTCAGCCTTCAAGTACATCCAGTTAGTGTCAATCCAAGGGCTCGCCGTGGAGCTGTTGACGGCTCACGGCAGCGAAAGTGTCATGTACCGAACTGTATGCGGGCAGGCGAGCACATCATATACCACCCTGGGCTTGTTAGGGCTGAATTAAGGCCTGCTGTTCCGCCGGAGAAGGGACCAGCTTCAGAAATGAAATGACATGGTGGCGGTGATGAAGGAATGTCATTTTTGCTTGACGTCTCCACGGGGCCCCGCTGCCTGCCGGCTCGGCTGCTCTTGACGGAAATCTCCACTGGCTCCAGCATCAACGTGCGGCTGTTCTTGTTTTTGTCCTGATCTGTGACGTAACTCTGGTTTTCGCTGGCAACAAAAATGAATTAGGAGATTTACTTCAAATCCCAGCAATACACAATCACCTCTGATATACAATGTATATATTCTAAATACTGTATATATCTAAAAACTCAGTAACACCAAATAGAAAATAGGGGAAAAAAATGAATCAGATCAAAATAGTTGATTGAAATGCTTCAGATAGAACCCCTAAAAAACTGTCAACCTTCTCTCTCAATTTATTCATTTTACCTTGTTCTTCTTGTATTTCAAAGAAGTCGCTTTAACAAAGGGGACTTTTTTTCATGCAATCAACTTTCTACTGAATTTTCTGTAAAATTGAAAAAGGACATCTTAAGATCAGCACCTGTCTGGACCGTCCTTTGGCACTGTGCTATCTTCGTAGATTTTCAGCATTGTTTCAGTTCGGTCATCAAGATGCTCTTTAGGTTCCTGAAACCTGAAAGAAAAATTATACCTTTACAAATAAGCACAAGAACGATAGGTCAGCTTAAAATTCACTGTATGACAACCTGAGAGTATCAACAAAACCTCTTTTTTTAAAAAAAAACTTGAATAATATAAATATAAAATCAGGGTAAAACATCAAAACTGATTCCATACGCTTCAGCGTTATGGAGTTCTATACTTGACATATTAAACATTTATATTTTGATCATGATTTTTTTGGGGAGAAATACTGTTTTCAAATTCTACATTTAAAAGCAAAAAAATAAATACATAAATCATTGCACCTTTAAGCACTGCTGTATGTATAAATTAACAAACATAGTTGATTTTGTCAAAAGCAGAGACCTGCAAGTGCAACAAGTTAATTTTTTTTATTTATTTTTTTTTACTTTTTTTTCCTAAAGATCTAACTAATTTAAGAGCACATCCAGTCATAGCTACAGATGGTAAGAAAGTGTGCCACACCTGGGCTCCAGCCTCTCTTTAACTTTTGCGATTGACAGGATGTAAGGGCTGATCTGTCGGGCGATGGTGGTTAAGTAAGAGTTCTCCTGTTTCAGCTGCATCAGGTCGTGAAGCTGAGCTAGAGGCAGAAATAAATGAAAACAAGTTTTAAACAAAAAAAAGAAAGATAATTAGGGTTAAAAGTGAATTTGTGTTCTCACTGCCGGACAAGAACCTTCATAGATCTCCTGCTCATTATTGACCATCTGCAAAGTTTCATCCCAGATCTGTGAAGAAAGATGAAATTTCTATTAAAAATTGTGCATTGCCTGACAAAAGGATGCTTGGCAAGTGTAATGTGGAGGATTAATATAGATAAACAGCACAGAAAACGGTGTGCTCATGTCTTAAATGGTAAATGTTTTGGTAGTACTGGGTACCTGAATTGACAGAAATAATATACACTACCCTGCAGTAATAATATACATTTGGTGTTTTCTCAATTCTTACAGGCAAAAACATTGAGCATGCTCCAAATCCTGCATTGTAAAAGTTTTTGTATATAGTTTGATTGATTTCTATAGTAATAGTCTTTTTACAAAAACACTGAGTCTGACAATATTGTTTCTCTTCATTTTGTACTATTCTGTAAATAAGTTTTTTTCCCATCTTTCCATTGTGAGGGTTCCCTTAAAATGTCATTTAGGATGTAAATTATTCATTTTTTTCTCATGGATAACTAGGAAATCAGCACAGTGGGTACACTCAACATCTTTTTAAATATCGGTGGTACAAACACAAGATTCAAACTAAATTAAAGCTGATGTTTCATCAGACGCACCTCTTCAAACATCACTCTCATCGTTTCCACGGTGGAGTACTGAGCAGCAATCTGGTTGTCAATATTCAGGGACCTGTCCAAGATCTCTCCCATTTTCTCTGTGTTGATGATGGAATGGTGTTTGGTCAGATCTCTGTGCAGCTCCTGGACCTGGTCCTTCAGACTCTGGATCTCTGTTTGGAGAGACTGTAAACACGGACATATGGACACACACACGCATTAAACATTACCAGAAGATGATGGAGGTAAAGCTGTCTGCTTTACTTCATAGAATAGAACAGAAATATTTTAGTTTGTATTAGTGTTGGCAATGAAGTGCAGTGTTGTGTGTCTCCAATTATTTTTACTATCTAACAGAGATCTCAGATCTTATTGTTACAAAAACAGCTGCGCCAATCAATATATTTTTGTCTCTGCTGGTGGTGCGCATCTTCTGATCACGTTATAAGTCTGAATATTGACTTAGCCTGCAGCACGGGACATTCTTAACAAACATTAGTCTTATTCTTCGTACAGAATTTAGACGTGTAAAAAATAAAATGGATGTTTTGCATAGAACTGCAGCGTGAGTAGATCATTAAGAAAACAGCACATTGGTGTGAAAAAAGTATTTCCTATCAAATTTAAATGTCTCAGACGGTGAAACTAATTTTGATTTGAAACATAACTTGAGTAAATAAAAAAATACAATTTTGAAATGACAGTTTCATTTATTAAGGTAAAGAAAGAAATGTTTTCCAAACCGCTGTGACCCTACGTGAAACAACGCAATTGTTTCCATTAATTGACCAAGGGTCCTGTACATCACTATGGAGAAATATTGACCCACTTTTTTTCATTTTATTTCAGCCTCACTGAAGAACTTTAGACAATCACACCAACACCACCATATTTGACTGCCATTATGTTCTCTGTCTGAGATGCTGTGGTGAACCAGGTAACATGGGACACAAGCTTCCCAGAAAAAAGAAAAAAAAACGTTACATTAGCGAATCTCAATTTCCCCAAAACCATTGGGGATCATCAAGATGTATTTTTAAAAATGTGGGATTATATTACGTGTCCTTTTTGCCCAGTAGTTGTTTTTGCCCTAGGAACCTCCCATGGATGCCAGTTTTGTCATGTCATTCTTTTTGTTCAGTATGAGAGTATATATGAGGCCATGAGATATTAAGATTTAGTTCTGGGTTCTTTTTTTGTAAAAACTTTTTAACCCCAAGTTTAAAAAAAAAGAACCCAGAACAAAATCTTAATATTTTATGGTCTCATCTTTCCTTAGTTAATGTAATCACTGATGCAGTCTGATAGGCAGGCCAGCAAATTATCGCTTGCTGTGGTTTCCTGGAGTCTTGAAGCCTTAGAAATTACTTTAAAGCCAATAACATTGTTTCTCGTCTCTGTGTGAAGTTCTTTAGATAAGGGCATGACGTATTCCTGTTTGAGATCTTTTAGCCTACTTCATGTTGTCAAACAGGTGCTGTTGGTAAGTAAGATATGTCTTGACTACACTGCAGGTCTTGCAGTAATCAGGCCTGGGTGTGGCTAGAAAAACTGAACTCAGCTTTCCAGAAAATTTGGTTATTCGCGGTTAACTGAACCAGATTAACTTGGGTATCTTTTTTTTTCCTCCTTTAGGAAATTAAATTAAATGATCACTTGAAACCTTACTTTATATTTATTCTAGTTATCATTCTGAAACGTGTCTGATGATTTGACACATTCAGTTATGACACAACAATAGATAAGGGTGAAACTTTCAACACAGCACTCCCTGTTGTCTTTAAACTCCTAACTGGCACAAAAAAAAAGAAAACAAAATGTTGAAAACATTGCCAAGAATACTTGAAAAACAATAAAGGAGCCTTTGGCAGCCTTTTGACGGTACGTCATCTTGACGTGACGCTTTTCTTGAACCACAATCTGCTCACCTTAATTATCATTTGAAACACATATTCCTTTGTTTTCTCAACAACAATAAAAAAAAACACCGACAAGTATTACAATTGTGTTAATCTGTTAAACCAGCTTTTGTTCATTGTCTTCTGAGACTTGGCACTCCTTGCTCACCCTGTAGGCGTTCTCGTAGTCCCGGCAGTGCTCAGTGAAAGGGGTTTCCCTGCCCTCAGCCAGGAGGACCTTAGTGCATATGTTCCTGTGAGATGTCGGCCTTCGCCCAAACACAGAGCCCAGCGGCATCTCACTGAGAGACGGAGAGTGGCAGGGGAAGGAGAGAGGGGACTGGAGCCTGCGGAGAGCACATCGTAACCATAACTGGCCCTCGCCTCTCATTTACACATTTACTTTGTCCCAGGGTTATTGCTTTGCAAGGCCACTCCTGGCTACACTTATTTAAATGTTTCAGTCTTGTCCTGTTTGATGATGTTAAAGGGGCAGAGCCATGTACAGAGGCTGAGACAGGTTTGGGTCCTGGGCCCTGGGCCCTGGACCTCTTTGCCGCATGTCTTCCTCCTCTCTCTCTCTCTCTCTCTCTCTCTCTCTTTCAACGACCCTTTCCTGTCAGTCTACAGTCAAATAAAGGCCACTAGTGCCACAAAAATTGAAAGAAAAAAGTATACCAAAACTAGAACAGAGTTATGCATTGTCAGAACTGATTTTTACTCTGAACACAAATGCAAAGGCAGCGTTTTAAAAAACTGTAGGGAAATTGTTGCAGTTTGCTATGTGACCTGACTTGCTGGCTATTGCTTCACATACATGTATGTGTATCAGGCAATCCTAACACAAGCAAAACCTCAGCAGCTAACATTCACAAACAGCTTTTTAATACTTCAGTTTTTAATAAAAAAAAGTCAATAGCACCCAGATTTCTAATAGCTTAAAGCTACACATGAGATCGGCTTATTCAGGTCAAGCTTCATCACTTTCACAGCGGCTAATAACTTTGAAAATAACTGCTCTGCTGTGGCTGCAAGTTAATGGTCCTATTTTACATTTGCTATCCTATGACCATCCAGGTTTTATTCCACACACAGCCAGCTAAAAAAAAAATTATAACAGCCGTAAAGCCACATCAGTTACTGAAATGAAGCTACTTGCGGCACTTCAGTAATTTTTAGTGGGGAGTCATGACAAAAAATATCAGCAGCAAGCTGGCTTTCCATCAACCCCTGCCTGGTTTGCAGCCTGCATTGATGGCTGTGGGGAAGATACTTTAAAATCGGAGTTTTATATGCATAAAACACAGGAGCAAAACCCTTAAATGACGTGTTTATTGGACGGCTGAGGGTAAGTGTAGCAGTTAAACCGTCGCACACTAAGGAAGAGCCAGTGACAGATTCATTGCAGCTGCAGAAATTAATCAAAAAAGTGGTGGGTGTGAAGGAAAGGTTTCATCCATAATCAGATTATATTCTCAAAACGAACTCAAATAAATACGATACAAACATGCGAAATATGTGTATTGAAGAATTTTAAGCCGATGTCTACATAATCCATCAAGCAAGTCATAATTTCAGATTTCCGAGAAAGTAATGAAATAAACAAAAATGTACCTCCAATCCATTAGGCTCCTATTCCTCCGGTGTCCCTGTCCAGAACTAACGCAGTGGCAGACCTGTTTAAAGCATATATCCTTCTTTCGCTGTCGTACAAGTCATCCCCCACACGCCCAGACTCCGTCCTCAACCGCGGTGACGCCAATTTAAAACCTTTCCTGTGCTAAAGCTGTGACATCAGCGGTCCAGCCGCTCCTGAGTGCCAGCCTACAGCCGAATCCCAGACAGTTCTCTGAAGTTACGATAAAAATAGTCTCAGGCGGCCCGGACACCAATCCCTGTCAGGTTTGCGTCTTGCACTGGCGGAATGAATCGTTGTCAGCATGCTGGCATTAGAGGGTGGGCTTAAGGACCTGTGAATAGTTGAGGGACACTGATGTGGAAAAAGTGTTGGTGGAAGGAGTCTGTCCACACAGTAACAGATACGTGTCAGAAAACAGGTTTTACCTACTTTTGATTTCAGGAAACGATCATTTGAGCCAGAGGGACAATCTCCATCCGGGCCCTGGACTTGGAGCCGTTCATCTATTCACCACCTGAACATGTTCTGGTTATAACAGCTTCCCAACTTTCTAATTCGGGAGTCCGCACCGTACACCCCACCCCAATTTAACAAGGTGAACCACGCAAACATATCAGAGTACAAAGCTTACACAGAGGCAGACAACATAACTGGCATAGCGGGAGACAGCGTGGCGCCTCCTTTCCGCTGCATCTGCACTTGCAAACCATTTGGGGATTTTACACTTGGACGCGCTGGACGTGTGAAATTTTCCGTCCAGACTTTTGTCTTTCTCAAAGGAATCTGAGGGTGCCGGTGACGCATGCAGCCAAACAGATAATTAGCTGAAGAAAAAAAATAATTTGTTTAGCAGCGGGAGAAGAGATCTAAGGGGGAAGGTGTTACCTTGTGACAATGCTTGCAGAACCGGCGACAGAAGGAGGGCGGCGTGATCCCATCTGCAGCAGAGGCTCCAGGCTACGAGCAAACTCACTCCTGTACTCGGTGTTGATCTAATACAGCACAACAGTCAAAATGGGTAAATAAGTCACAACAAATACCTTATCTTCAAATGGTACAAAGGAGAAAAAAAAGCACTACAAGATAACTCATAGCAACGGAAACCGGCAGTGTTTTTCTTATAGAACTGTGTGAATTAATGCTGCAGACATCAACAATCTGTGCAGTGATGCATCCCTTTAATAGAGTAATTTACAGAAAGAACTGATAAAATGTAAAATGTATAAAGTTTTTAAATATTTCAATGTAGTGTATAGAACTCTTCTAACTGTTAATTACATCAGGCTAAAAAAGACATGCTTCTGGACCATTATATTGTTTCCATTTATCTTGATTAGTAAAAAAAAAGGCTCTTTAGTTTCTTTTCCAGTCTTTCCAGGCTCTCAGCAGGCGGTATTTTCTCGCACGATCTGCATAATGCAAAATGCTTTTATCTCATCTTTGAGAATGTGCAGCTATCCCTTCTGGCTGTAACTCTATATTCCTGAGTTTCTTTCTCTAAATGCATACATAATAAGCCACAGCTGTTTGTGTTTTGGTTCTCACTTAGGTTTGTATTTAGATCATTTTAGTGTTATCGTCTTCAGGCTGCGGGGATGTCAAACTCCAGTGCTGAAGGGCCGGTGCCCTGCTTCAACAGACCAGAGTCAACTAATCAGGTCATTAGCAGGACTCTGGAGAACTTGACTGCAGACTGATGAGGGAATTCAGCCATTTGATTCAGGTGTGTTGAACCAGGACATAACCAACTTAAATAAAAGTTGCGGGACCACGGCCCTCGAGGACTGGAGCTTGACATCTGTGCATTCACGTTAGTTTTGTGTTGACTTTCTTGTATCCTTGCTCTGTGAATCTTGGTTTGGACACTTGTGTTGGTATTAGTTCTGAGTTTAGTTTAGTTTTTGTTTTCATTTAATCCTCCCACAAAGTTCTTGTCTACATGTTGGACGCATTCAAAAACTCATCTTGACAAATGCCTCAAGTTTGCAAACTTAGGTTTGTGCAAATTTAGCACCTGATTTTAGTTGACTGGCTTGTCAACGATTCTGTTCAATGACTGAAAAAAACAAAACAAATCAAATTGCAATCTCAAGGGGACAATTATCTAACCGGTAGAAAACTACGTGTGCCGGTGTTTTAATACCTTTACGCTCCATGTGAGTGCTATGAACTCACCTTGCTGCTTTGCACAGGCCGCAGTCGATGAGGGAGCTTTGCAATCCTCTTCAGCCTCTCCATGAGTTGCTGCGCAAGCAAGAACATTCGGGTTTGATTCTGTGGCTTGTTTCATCTTATCGAGGCATGATGGATGTTCTTAATTTAATAACCAGTTCAACCCAACAGATACAGTTACTTTTCTCTTGCCAATAAAGATTCTTCACAGAAACGTAGCATTCCTCTGTTTTCAGAGTTGTTTGGTAGGAAAGCTTAGTCATTTTATTCTAACATAGTACAGTTTTCAATTTGTATTTCCTGTATTGCTGTGTTAGCTAAGTTTTTATACTTTAGAAGGGACTAATAAAGTCCTGTTATAACCAGTCCAGTGGTCATTCTTTCGATACTTACATAGCCCATATCCAGAAACTCATATTTGTTGGCTGAGCTGAGAAAGGCTGAGCAGGTGACCAGGTGGACCTTAATAACATCAGAGGATAAACATGCAACTTTAAATGTAATAGCAACATCCTTGAAGAAAAACATAACACCCAGGGATTAAAACCTGCACAACTGAAGGAGTCATTGCAAAAGATAGAAACTCTCCATAAAGACTGATATGTTTGCATGCTTCACAGTTAAAATAAACACGCTGAAGGCCTTGGACACACATCTAGCTGGGTATCTGTCTGAGTGAGTAAAAAGTCAGCCGAACACCCATTTTATCTATTTATAATCCAGGTTCAGGTTGAAGCAGCCTACACATAGAGACGTATACACACACTTACACGTGCATATATATTCAAAACATTAAGCTGTCAGATATTTGACCCACATACATAATCAGGCGGCATCGTAACTACTTACTTTCACTAAATACAATTTATGTCGCATTTCTGCCGATGGCCAATCATCTAAGTGAAGGATGACTTCCCTTTCCAAATGTTGCTGACCTTTAGCATGTCATCATCATCGGTATCAAGTATTGTTTATCATCTTCTCCTCACCTGAAGCGTTGGAAGTAGAGCAGTGAGGTGAGACAGTTGCTCCTTTAATGCTTTCTCCTTCTCCTCGTGCTGACTGCAAACACACGCACACACACACACACACACACACACACACACACACACACACGTAAGACAACACCTCTAAACTTATGTATGCCACAGTACATAGTGGAATCAGCTCGGGAGGTGCAAGCACAAACATCACACTCAGTATTTCCAGGAGCTAATCTATCTGTCTTCTCCTGTAACAAACACACAGTGCCAGACACACAAAGCCTGACATAAATAGCCTCTAACATCCTTCTGGGAACACAAACCACTGGATGGTTTCCTGGCAATAGAGACCGAGTGATGGATGCAGGCAGGGATGCACTTTGCTGGATCTCAAAATTGTTTTCATTCAGTCACACACACTTACACACAATGCGTCCAATAAATGAGGAAACGCCTGGGGTAGAGTTATCTTTAAGATTAAGTTTTGGAATCATGCGTTGGAGATGAGAAGCTGCAGGGTTTTTTTTTAAAGAATGGCGAGGATCCACAAAGCGTCTGATATCAGGATATGTTTCAGTAGTAAATATCCTAAAATCTTATGTCATCCAAAGCAATCGGACCTAATGTACTGGTCAGATTTAAACCTTAAGGAGCTTTTGTTCAAGCGTTACCGATTACTGTAAATATCTAGCTGTGATTATGCTGTAATTATGTAAATGTGTGAATCTTTGTTGGAGTTTAGAAGCCATACTTTTATATCGTAATGCTTAATACTTACATGTCTTTGCACAATCATGCAGAAATGATAGACAGATTTTTTTGCCAAATTCCTAGGGGCAAACAGTATTTTTCTGGACAATTCTGCTGAATTCAAAAGGCTTCAATGTCTGCAGGTTGGCGTCCAGCTTTTCTTTCCACGTTTGCCTTTGAATCTTTTGCATCTCAAAAAAATTACAGGTCTTTTCGCTCTCAATTATAATTTTCGCACAAGTTAGAAACAGTATTTTGAAAACTAAGGAATATGTCTACAGCATTCCACCCATCAAACACTGAAATTATCCAGGAGAAAGTCTTCGGTGCCAAGTAGATTATTCCAGGGAAAACAAGGCGCTATTCATCACCTTTGTCCCTTGAGTTCAGTGCAGCAAAGAGGAATTAAAAAAAAAAAAACAGATCAAAGCCACTCAAGAGACTAATACAATAACACTATGATAAATAATTGTGGCAAATAAATATATATATATATATATAAATACATAAAGAAAATCTTCCTCTTTATGGATTTTTTTTTACCTCTGAGCTGCTTTCAGCAGAATCTTTTTCCTCTCTGCTAGCTTTTCCTGTCAAATGAGAAGAGAAAAAAAAGCCCCCATTATACCTCGCAATGATGTGAAAATGGCCTTGGGCTCTGTAATACATAATAAATTCTCAAGATAGTGAAAAGAAATGGCGTAAATTGTACAGTGTGCCTTCCTGCTCTCTTGGGTTGTTCATTATGCTGGAAAAAGGCACAGTTTGCTAACATTTAGATTAATAGGGACATCCAGTGGCCAAGTAGTGCTAATGGTGTCAGAAGGAAGAAGTGGTAATTGTAAACTACTATATATATATATATATATATATATATATATATATATATATATATATATATATATATATATATAATATCTTGTGGAAATATTAGTGATATTTACTTTGCAGGTCATTCGGTCCACAAACAAATTGAGAAATAGGATTTACAACTGAAGAAATGGAGAAGTTTAATCTCAGTTGGCTTGTTGGGTGCTAGATAGTTGTCATTGTGTCATTTTAGGAAGGTTAGAGTGATGAAAAATGTAGAATGTGTATTTTTAGAGGATGTTCACCCAACCTCACAGTTTAACTGTGAGAATATCATTGTCCTCTAACTTTTCTAAGACACCAACAAAGTAAGTAGAGTTCGGTGGGGTGGCCAGAAATTGTACTAAAATAAGAGTAGTTTCTTTAAAATAATACCTCAGAATGCATGAAGTAAAATGTACTTCTATAAAACTATAGAAGTACTTTTTATTCTTAAAAGTTAATCAAGTTAAAGCCAGTAGTTACCACCCACCTCTGCTCTTTTGTGGGCATTCATTGTTATCGGGTTTTGCTTTGGGTTTTCTGTTTTATATGCGGTGATCCCTTGGTCTAACTGGATGTTTCCACCTTTTTACAGACTTCCCATTTGGTTTGCACACCCCGCTGACGGGGTCCTTTAAGATTTGTTGATTCAAATCTTAAAGGAGTTTTAGAGTTCTTTCCATTGTTTCAGTCAACACAGATTTCAATTAGAAACCGTGAATCCGTTACACAAAGCAAATGCTTAAATTCATTTGGATTTGCAGCTGTTTTATATCAAAGGTGGAAAGAACAATATTAAACAAATAGACCTGCAAACTGTTGAACAGACTGCAGATTGCACTTTCTTCTTCCTCCACATTCAGACGCACTTCCCCGATCATTGCTCTCAGCAGATGGATTGCCTCTCCAGTTGAAGTCTGCAGCTCCTTCACCACCTGTCACTCAAAGACATGATCCCAGTGACCAACTAATTCCAGCAATTTAATCTGCATCGAAGCTGCTTACAGTAGAAAAACATAATGAAAATCGAAAAAAAAAAACTGTAATATCATGGCAGCTGTAATATCATGGCAGTTGCACGCCATGATATTACAGCTGCCAGAGCTCAGAGGTGTCAAGTAACTAAGTACAAATACTTTTTTACCTTGATTAAGTAGACAGTAGAAGTTATAAGTTTAAGTTATTTATACTTTAGTGAAGTAACTATTTTTAAGACTACTTTTTACTTCTACTCCTTACATTTTCATGCCATTATCTGTACTTTTTACTCCTTAAGATTTTGAAAATTGTCTCTTTACTTCTATTTTATTTCAGCTTGTTTTCATTCTGGCTTGTCAGTAAAAAACAAAAACAAAGAAAATTTAATTCTTTACCAATTACCCCATAAAAAACTTAAGAAGAAAAACAAAACATAGAAGAACATTGCATTTTGAGGATCATTTTGGCTTTTTTTTTTCCTCTGTTGTTTGTTTCTTTAATTAACCGCTAGGATTAATCATTCATTTTGACAGCACTGTCTACTGTATACAGACAACCATACAAGGGCAATTGTTATAAAAGGGTAATGCACTCATTTTCATGTCCAGTTTTGCTGTCTTACATCTGTTACCCTCATCTATTCCTGTAGCTATATGCTTGGATGTTCATTTACATTCCAATAACAACAAGGAAACGGTTATCAATTATGTCTCTGAAGTTTGACTTTAAGGCAACCAGACATCAGATGTTTTGCTCCATAAAACCCATGTTGATGCTCAGGTTTCCACCAATATGGACCTTCAATATATTTGCATTGTACTAAGTGGTTCGCTTTCAGTGGACATATATATGTGGGTGAAACAGCCAATCCCAATTTAATTAAAGTAGTTAATTCTACTTTTAAGTCGTTTTATATCCGGTACTTTTATACTTTCACTTGAGTAAGTGGTTTGAGTTGACACTTCTACTTCTACAGAAGTATTTCCAAAACTATACTTCTACTTGAGTAATAGATGTGAATACTTTTGACACCTCCGCTGGTGCTTTACATCTTGAAAGTGCAACATGTTTGTCTGCATTGTAAAATAATAAATGTATGTTCCTCACCAGCACTGCTTGGTCCAACATCTCACAACCCTGGACGTAAGCTGTTTCAATGTCAATGCAGTGAGTTCGACTCTCGCTGCAAAAAAATAACTTTTTTTAGGCAATGCCAAAAGTCACAATCACAATAGAGGGGGGGGGGGGCAATTTAATAGATTTACTCACACTTGCATGTCTCTGAAACATTTGATGCAAAGCATAGATTTATTCTCTGTTGAGAAAAGGATGTAAGGCTCTTCATGGAGAGCTGTGGAGAGAAAGGCCTTTCAACTACAGCCTGGATGAAAGATTTATGGCAAACGGCGGGGCTAGCGATAACAATGCTGCTGGTTTAAAAAAAAACTCTCCCTAACACTAACTGACTTTTATTGTCAAACATTTAAACAACACATTTATGAGCACTTTAAAAAAAAAACGTGCTATTTGGTTTGGCCTGAGAATATGATTAACATGGAGCAGATTCATGGAGCAGATACATTCACCCAGAGCTCAGGAGGGAGCACAGCTCTCTGGCTGCTAGTATGTAATTACTGTGGAGTAAATTACAGGTTGCACTCACAGCATTTTCTGTGTTTGGCTTTGGTGCGTTTGGCCATCGACACAATCTCGTGGTGGGAAAACATTCTGGCCTTGTGTGTCAGCTCTCGGCAGGTGGCACAAAGTGGCTGGCTGCAAGTGTTACAGTAAAACATCTGCCCTGTCTCCTGCACACACGCGTAAGCGAGGAAAAATTAAAAAAATGATGACGAAGTTATTGATATAAAGAAACAAAAGTTCAGACCTGATTAGCATAGCATTCCTGAGTTATACAAATGATAAATCTAAGAATAAGGTGTTCATCTAAAATAATTTAGAGTCTGCCACTCTTCCAATTACACCCTAACAAAATTACAAACCAATTTTATGAGACTTTTGTTTAATGATGAGAAGCTGTACCTTTTGGTTACTTTCTTGGTCACAGTTGGCACAGAGTACCGCCTCCTCAACATCTCCGTTATTGTCCACAAGGAACTTCAGCAGACGATCCTCTGGCGGGAGGGCGCTGTTTCCTTTTACCGTGGAGTGGTATCTGTGGAGAAAAAAGAAATTCATACATCCTATGTGTCTTAGGAGAAAAAAAGACATTCATTGTCAAGTTGTTATTTATTTCCATTATTAATTTTCAACATGTAGGAATTTATTTTTGGGCCAGCAAAAACTGGCCCAAAAACGCATTGACGCATCTGTGGACCTTTGCCACTTGTCTTCCCCGCTTTCTCAACCCTATTTCCTGTCTATCCACATTGAAATAAAGGCCACTCATGTCACTACATAGATAGATAAACTGTGATTCCAACTTTTTGATTCAAAACATCTTATTGTAACAATTCAGAGGAAAATAGTGTAAATGTTTGTTTGTTTATTTTTTACAAAGTTTGCATGTTTAAAAACGAATACAATAAACTGCAAAGCGAATTTAGTCAGCATATTATTCTCGCACTATATGTAATCCCCTGCATTATGTATTTATTTGAAGTTTGGAAAGTCATATTGAAGAAAAACACTAATAATTTAGGAGAAGTAGCTATGTTGTATGTGAATGCACTAAATATGTCTATAATAAGAGGTAAGCACTTAAAACTTAATACATGTAAAGAAGCTGGGTAATAAAAATCGAACAAAATGAAACACCATACGAATTCTGTCAGTTTGGGAACAGATGAAATAGTACAGTCTCTGTTTGTGGAGTGACTTTTAAAACAGTCCAACAGGGGGCAGCAGAGATCTTGTAAACGTGCTGTTCCCCGAAGAAGAAAATACGGAAGTGCGTGTCAAACCAGACCAAACAAGCGTGTGAAGACGCAGCGGAGCTCCGTGTGTAATCTAGAAAGTTCTGGCAAGCTAAACACCTGACCGATAGATGACGGCGAGCTGTTTTTTGTTTTGTTTTTTACTCTGAGAGGATTCTAATCGGGCTTTAAAAAATGTCTCTTATATCCGAGGAAAATGTTCGTGGCGGGAGCGTTTTTAGGGACCTCAGCGCGGACGATGAAGACTGGCAGCCCACCGAGATAGAGAGCATGTGCATGAACTGCCACCTGAACGGCACCACCCGGCTGCTCCTCACCAAGATCCCCTTCTTCAAAGAAATCATCGTCAGCTCCTTCAGCTGCGCCAACTGCAACTGGTCCAACACGGAGATCCAGTCCGCGGGCCGCATCCAGGAGCAGGGCGTCTGCTACACCCTCCGAGTCCGAACCAAGCAGGACCTGAACCGGGAGGTGGTGAAGGCGGACTGCGCCGTCACCCGGATCCCCGAGCTGGATTTCGAAATCCCCGCCTTCACCCAGAAAGGCTCGCTGTCGACCGTGGAGGGGCTGCTGGACCGCGCCGTGGCCGGGCTGGAGCAGGACCAGCCCGCCAGGCGCGCCGCCGAGCCTCAGGTGGCGGAGAAACTGGACCAGTTCATCCAGAAGCTGAGGAAGCTCAAAGACGTGGAGCAGGAGTTCACGCTGGTGATCGAGGATCCGTCGGGGAACAGTTTTGTGGAAAACCCCGCGGCCCCTCAACGGGACGAGGCCCTCGCCGTGACCCGCTTCAAGAGGACGGTCCAGCAGGACCAGCAGCTCGGCTTGCGGGCGGACGACGACGCGGAGGAAGAGCCGCCCGGGAACGACCTGGAGACGATGAGGGGCGAGGTCCTGGTCTTCCCCACCAACTGCCCGGAGTGCAACGCGCCCGCCTCCACCAACATGAAGCTGGTCCAGATCCCCCACTTCAAGGAGGTCGTCATCATGGCCACCAACTGCGACAGCTGCGGCCACCGGACCAACGAGGTGAAGTCCGGCGGAGCTACGGAGCCGCTGGGCACCAGGGTGACGCTGCGCCTCACCGACCCTTCGGACATGACCAGGGACGTCCTCAAGTCGGAGACGTGCTCCGTGCTCATCCCCGAGCTGGAGTTCGAGCTGGGGATGGGCGCGCTGGGGGGCAAGTTCACCACGGTGGAGGGCCTGCTGCGGGACATCAAGGACCTGACCGTCTCCAAGAACCCCTTCATGTGCGGGGACAGCAGCACCGCCGACCGCGTGCAGAAGCTGGCCGCCTTCGGAGACAAGCTGGACCGGATCCTGGCGGGAGAGATGATGGTGCACATCGTCCTGGACGACCCGACCGGGAACAGCTACGTGCAGAACGTGTACGCGCCGGAGCCAGACCCCGAGCTGACCGTGGAGAAGTACACGCGCACGTTTGAGCAGAACGAAGAGCTGGGCCTGAACGACATGAGGACCGAGAATTACCAGGAGGAGAACTGAGCTGAACTGAAATGGCTTGACGCGGGACCCAGTGTTACATTGCTCCATGTTTTCTCTCTCGTTTTTTTTCCATATTTTAATTTAAGAACTGGGTGATTTATTGCTTTCAGAAAGCCTTATCGCATACTTTAAAATATTCTGAGTTGTTGAAATGTGTAGTGATTAAACAATTCACACAGAGAGAGCCCTGATTTGTAAAATAAAAAACAACAAACATTTAAATAAAGATGAACGTATCAACTGAAAGCTGTGCATTCCTGTGGCCTTCCAGGAGGTGGCGCTGTTTTACTGTAAATTGAAAGGTTTTGTTGTCAGAGGACCACACACTGTGAGACAAATTAATCTTTTTATACACCCCAGATTCTGCCTTAATCGAAATAACATTGCAGACACTGATGCGACGGTAGCGCTGTTTATGATTTGGCAGAGAATTACGGTTAACATAAAGGTTTGCTTTTAGAATTAAATTTAAATGCTAATTTCCTGCACACATTTGGTTGTGATGGGTTGCATTTACACACCTCTACACACAGGCTTTTTTCAGAGCTTTTTATGAAGGTTTTTGGAGTATTTATATATATATATATATTTTTTATTTCTTGATGCCATTTTAAATTTTGTCACAAAATCTAAACATTTTTGCAAGAATCGAAAATAACTTATGGCTAATTGTCTCCCTGAAAGTGGAGCTCTACAAAATGTGCAGCTGGAATCACAATATATATGTATGCCTCACTGCAATTGCCATTAATACATTTGGCCAGCTGGAAGGACTTTTAACTGTCCTTTCTGCTCATATCTGAGTGACTCAGTAAAGTGGTTGGGGCTTGGCAATTATGGGGGAGGCAAATAGGAAAGGTAGGCGAATGTGCAGTGAATATTGTAAAGTCATGTTTGTTAATATAATACAGCTCTACCTGAAAGTTTAAATAAATACTGACGTCTATAGGATCCCAGTAAAATCAAAGAACTTCCCAGTAGACTTAGCATCATGTTAGAATTGGATGCTTCATTAAATGTATTTATTGTTTGCCATATAAACCACTCATGTTGAATTTAAATAGTCCCAAATCGGCCTCATTTTGTTTCAGTTACACTGGTGCAATTGCTCCCCACACTCTGCTGAACATGTAATATCTAGCTTTCATTACTGGACTTCCACTAATAGCAGAGAAGTGAATTGCTAGATTGCGCGGCTCTTCAGTAAGCAGCTGTTGTGGCAGGAAGCAGATGAAAATAGAAGCTAGTATTCTTTACACTAGTTTGATGTCCTGGGGGGGGGGGTTTTTCTTGCCTACAATACTAGTACTTCTATGTTCTGTGGATAAGATAAGATAGTCTTTATTGATCTCGCATTGGAGAAATTTACTTGTCACATCGGCTCAATAGGAGTAGGAAAGGGGTGCATCAATTATATACAGTGTATCTTCCTATATACAGTGGATCAAAAAGAAAATGAGGAAAAAAAATAAGAGTAAATATATATATATATATATATATATATATATATAAAGAATTAAAAAATGTTTTAAAGAGCAAAAACAATATATAAAAGAATAAAAAATATAAAGATACAATACTTTCTATTGACATTACTTGGACTTGTGCTTGTGACTAATTCCACAAAGGTGAAGATCACAACCATTAGTATGTCAAAGGGTAAACAGATCCACCAGAACTTAATATGATGTGCTAGAAAAGCCTTAGAACATGAGGTGTGTGTGGGTCAAACGTTGTAACTCATTTATACTTTTGCCCAGAAAGACTGAACTACATTCAGACTATTTCTGCTGTTTAGAATTAGTGACAATTTTCCTAAAACGCTACATTTAATCAAAAAAAATCTGGATTGCTTTATCTGGCAATGGCCATCACACCTTGATGAAGGAAAACTGATATGACTGACCTGAATGTGACTGTGCGCTGACGTCCTCGCTATGCAAGGAATGAAACCGGTTGCTATGGTATCATGTGGCTGCTTTTCATTATCCTAAGCTGGTGGCACCGCTGCCATATACTGGTGTGCTTTGTTTGCTATGTGACGAGGCTTAATGGAACCTTTAGCCCCTTTCAGTGTTTGAGCCAAAGGCTAAATAAGAGAGTGGGGTGACCCTGCAGCTGCTTCCGCCTCGTGGACCTACCCAAACCTGGCCATGATTCAGGTCACAATGGCTTCTAAATAAGGCACACAGGGACTAGTGGGAGTGTTTTCAAACTCAGAGGTAAAACTGGACAAATGTACATAACGTAAATCCACATGAACAGAAATATCAAATACAGCCTGTCTGAGGTTGTAATGCCAGTGAAATATGTTTATAAGCCACCAAGACCATCACTTGTTGACCTCGGACTCAATGTTTTCCCTTCACTGAAGGATTTGTTGCTTAGCGCCGTATGTCACAGCGGCTCGGGGAGCTAATCCAGGCTTCATAATCTAAGCTGAGCATGACCAACGGCAAAGTTTCATCTCTTACCCGCAGAGGGGGCAACTGAGGCGGCAGTCATTGGTCCGACCTCGCAGGCAGTGGGCACAGAAGATGTGGTAGCAGTCCAGTAAACATGGAGACTTGTACTGCTCGTGGCACAGGTGACACACCAGGGGGTGGACGTTAGCACAGTCCACCTCAAACAGGTTACCCACGTTGGAGAAGATCCCCCCCGCCATCTGAGGACAGAACAGGTGAGTAATGCCATTCAGAGAGGATGGTCCAGCTCACATTATTCCATCAATTGAAATAAAAACACAAGTGCTGTGGTGTTAAATAACAGTCCAAATATTTCAGTCATATAAAGAGAGGCTACGATGACAGAAATTGCAAACACATAGACCCAAAGAGCTGGAAATGAGTTGAAGTGAACATACAAAACTTTTTTTTGTTGCCTTACCATCTCAGACATTTGTCATGTCAATGGAGATTCCGTTACAACATAAAATCTATATAACAGCAGATTTACTGTCAACAACATCTCTTTGACAAGACTTACTGTAAATGTCGCAGGCTTGTCTGCAGAAAGAACAGAGAGCCACTGTCTTACCTTTCAGCGGCGCAATCGGCTACCCCCAGCTGGAATGACAGCAATGCAGAAACTCTTCAATAGTCGGCTGATGGGGTCTGTCCACCGGGCAGCTGACAACTCACAACTCATGCCAGCCCCCAAGTGTTGCCAAAGTTCACAAGGGACATTTAATATTCCAGTTGCAAGCAGTCAGTGAATACAGTTGTCCAGTTCCTAATGCCAGGCTGACATTGCGCCTTGCGCCGTAGAAAAGCGAAACTAAACACTAAATAAGGTATCAGATCACAGAGTCAAACCACTTAATTGGTGCTAAAACATGGTACTGAAAACCTAAAAGGCAACAAAGAACGAGGCTATTCATCAACTCGCAGAAACATAGAGGTCCCTCCCTACTTGAAAGGGGTGTCATGTGAGCAAGTGGAAGCATGTGTCCCTTCACTATGCTGTGGCCATAATAGAAGACTGGATATTTTTATATTAATAAAGTTAAATATTACATGCAGCAAAATAGAAAATAAGATAATGAACCCCTCCCCCCCTTATAGTTTTTTAGGTCTTCCTCAATCCACCGGTCCCTCTTATAGTGATATAGGTTGTTATACAATGGTGTTAATGACCTGGGAGATTATTAGCATTCATATTAGAGACTCTATCTATCTATCTATCTATCTATCTATCTATCTATCTATCTATCTATCTATCTATCTATCTATATATATATATATATATATATATATATATATATATATATATATATATATAGCTAGCTAGCTAGATAGATAGATGTATAAGTGTCAAATATGATATATATATAAATATATATATATATATATATATATATATATATATATATATATATATATACATACATATATATATATATACACAATAAAACACACACACACACACACACACACACACACACACACACACACACACACACACGTATATACAAAGGCTTTTGAGGTGTCAATAAAACACACACACAACAAAAACAAGTTCTGTATATATATATATATATATATATATATATATATATATATATATATATATATATATACAGAACTTGTTTTTGTTGTGTGTGTGTTTTATTGACACCTCAAAAGCCTTTGATCGAGTAAATCACGAGAAGTTATTATTTCGATTTATAAAAGGGATGTGGGACAGGAAGTGTTATTGGTGGGATTATAGTTTATCACCTCATGTATGCATATGATTTGAATACGTTTGTAAACACACAGTGTTGTTCTTCACTTAATCGATCCCAGATAGCTCGATTGGATCGACTCTCGCTTTTTCACGCAAGTATTTGACTTCCTGCCCAGCCTGGGCTCCTTCCTTTTAGCTGATCGAGTGCGCCATGGCTCCAATAGTGAGTACCTGAACCGTAAAATAAAATGTCCAGAGACAACATGTCTTAGCCCGGCTGTAATGTCCACGGACGTGTCTGTAGTCGGACTAACATGTTGTCGACGCAGCCACCGTTTGGAGCCCTTTTATCAGCCTCAGTTAGTGTATCGACGCGTGGCACGTTGCTCTGAGGGGTCCAGCTAATGTTAGCGGCTGTTAACTGAGGGATAAAAACGTGTCCGGGCTGTTTGACGTCCTTTAACAGAACCAACCTCCGTGTCTGTGTTTGTGTTGTAGAAGAAGCTGGTGGGCAGGAAACCGGGCGGAAAGAGGAAGAAGCAGCTCCTGAAGTTCACTCTGGACTGCACTCATCCTGTGGAGGATGGCATCATGGACGCTGCCAACTTTGTGAGTAGATCTGTTTCCAGTCTCATAACGAGTTTGGGGATATCTGTGTGTCTGGAAGTTTAGTTTAATTCAATTTTATTTATATAGCGCCAATTCACGATACATGTCATCTCAAGGCACTTTACAAAGCCAAATTCAATCAGATTATACAGATTGGATCAGATTATACAGATTGGTCACAATCCTATCTAAGGAAACCCGGTAGACTGCATCAAGGCTTGACAAGCAACATTCACTCCTCCTGAAAGAGCGTAGAGCCACAGGGACAGTCGTCTGCATTGGTGATGGCTTTGCAGGAATCACTCATACTGAGCAAGCATGAAGCGACAGTGGAGAGGAAAACTCCCCTTTAACGGGAAGGAAAACCTCCAGCAGAACCAGGCTCAGTATAAACAGTCAACTGCCTTGACCGACTGGGGGTTAGAGAAGACAGAGCAGAGACACAATATCGGAGAATTTAATTGTTACCTGATCTGATCTTACTGTTGCCCTCCGTATTCACTGGTTCAGAAAAAAAAGTGGATGCCCAGTCTGTAGTACCTGGAAATATTTGTGCTCTCCCACACAACCCCCCCCCCCCCACCACAGTCCAAATGTTTGTTTTGAACTTGTCTCTGCCTCCGTTCTACTTCTTTTGTCCTCTCCACATGCAGGAGCAGTTCCTGCAGGAGCGCATTAAGGTGAACGGCAAAGCTGGAAACCTCGGTGGAGGAGTGGTCTCCATTGAGAGGAGCAAGAGTAAAATCGCAGTGAACTCAGAGGTTCCCTTCTCAAAGAGGTATAAAGTACATGGCAACACTGTCGTGCTGTAGAAAAAGACACACACACACACACACACACACACACACACACAGGACACACTGCTAGACCCAACAGAGACTATATGGTGGTTGTTGTTTGGATGGTGGCAGAATACTGAATACTTGATAATCAAAGACAAAGGTAGTTGTGTGTTGGGTTCTCACTTGGATGTTTACCATAACATGTTTAGGTATGTCAGACTAATTGATCTTGATTACGTTTGGGAAAATTAATTATTTTTGTATCAAAGATGCTTATTTGCGTTAAAAGCAATAGAAAATGACAATAAAAATCAATTGATAAAAATCAATTAAAAGCGCTGGCAGCAAATATTTATCATCGATTCGTAGTCGCGCGATTAAAGAGTCACTCGCCGTGTCGCGGAGCCGTTTCCCTCGCGTGCAGATCCTTTGTCGTCGCTGACCGGCTGCAGCGCGAGTCGGACGAAGCGAGGCAGAGCGGAGCCGGCATTTTCAAATTAAATTTTTTTTTGTACTAAATTCTACAAATGACGACGCAGAGAAAATGCGCGAACCGAGTCCTCGATAGATGGGGAGCATGTCGCGTTTCACAAAACCAAAAAAAAAAAAAAAGTAACATGCAAGATTTGACGTGGCACGAGAGCTCTGCAGTGACACAGCACCTGAAATAACACGGATTCACTGACAGTGAGCTGCTGCTGGAGGTTTTAAACTCTGCTAACATGTCGAGTACAGGCAGAGGAAAGCATGCGTGGCCCTTTTTGTTTTACGAGACAAACACAAAGGCGTTGTTCTGAGTCACCTACCCTATGAGGCAGACGGACAGTTAAAAATTAAAATGCCAGGTGATGCCTCATGCTAGCTGCGCTAACACTGCAAGGTAACGCTACGACTATCGTTGTCATTTGGAGACCTTTTAATATGATAACGGCATAATAAAGCAAGCATATCCTCTTGACCTACGGGCTCAGACAAATCAGAGGTGGCATCGTTTGATTTATATAAAATAAACTAAAACTCCCACCCTGCAGCAGTTGTGTTTTTTTTTTTTCAAACTAGCCTTTCTCTTGCTCTCCCTCATGAGGCTCTCATGTTAACTTTGAGCATGTCCCTAGCTGACACAAGCTGGGACACCGTATTATAAGCCGCCTCGATGTATGAGAGAAACGTAAAACGGTCAGTAAAGTTCCCGTCTAGAATAAAACCTCCCGGTCGACTAAACCAACGCGCTAACTGTTATTAGCTTGACGCAAGCACCGCGCAACGCTCCTCACGCACCTCCCACAGCCATCAGAGCTCTACCGCCAGGGTTCCTCTATTTTCTGTGGGAAACCCTGGCAAGATTTAACTATTTCAAGTTCAAATATGTCTAATGACGGCTCAGACAAGCCTGTGACATTTTATTTAATCAATCATTTTTGCTTAACCAGAAAGAACACTGTTCCTTTAAAAAAAAAATCCCGCCTCTATTTTGAAAGTGGTTCCGAGTGTTTTTGTCGGTATCGGTTATGAGTTTGAATTTAGCGTTGTGCCAACCCTGAATGCGTCACATCAAAACTATGCCGTGTTTGAATTCATTGTCTGAAAATCCATCTTTTGCAGTTAATGTTATGGCTGTAAAGTATTTCCAGTTTGCTTTCCCACAATATTCAAAATGTTCTGGAAGTATTTCCTGAAAACACACTTGCACCACTCGTGTGACCTGTTGGCTAACAAACACATTTATTTTTTTTAACCTGGTTTATAATTCATCATGTTCTGGGACCAATTCGGAGTTTGTATTCAAATTGTTTATTTAGCGCTGATTCACAACAACTGTCGTCTTCTTGGGCCCCTTACAAAAAGAAAACTATAAATCCAGTCAAAGACAAATTCAAAGTAAAGATCCGCACGCCAATTCTATCCTTGCAGTCAACTTTTCCACCTGATGAAATCCATCCAATTGCCTTGAGTCACTGACTTTGGAGCAGTCCCTGTTCCTGCGTGAGCACATAGCGACGGTGGACAGTCGACCGCATGGCGTTTACTTTGCAGCCGTCCCCCATCCTCATCGTGCGTGTGGCGACAGCGAAAGGGGGAACTCCCCTTTACCGAGAATAAACCTCCATCAGAACCCGGCTCGGCGCGAGCGGCCATCTGCTGCGACTGCCTGACGCTTTGAGAAGATTAATTGCTGAGTTAATTGTGTCAGTAACTAAGAGGAACACAGCTAAGCATAAAAGCTCTGAGCCTGGTGTGAAATCTACGGCATTAAACTAGAGTTAGAGACTTCATTGTCGTTCAGCTGGACGTTCACAATCTACGTTTGAGTGAAATTTCGTTGCAAGACTCCTAGTAAAAACGGAAGACAAAAAGAAACTTAAATGTATTTGGCATTTGTCAGGAATGTAGAAGCAAACAAAAAAAAAACATTGTGTTGCAACAATGAATAGGATGATGCATATAGTAGTTACTCAATGGGAAGGGTTATTGGGAGTTTAGCAGTCTTAGGATGTGTGGAATGAAGCTGTTGTGAAATGTTGTTCTGCTGAACCTCTTGCCAGCAAGGTGAACAGTTCATGTCGTTGGTAGGACAAGTTATGAAACATGTCATCTCAAGGCACTTTCCAAAGTCAAATTCAATCAGGTTATACAGATTGATAAGATTAGATAGATAGGATAGTCTTTATTTGCTCTCACATTGGAGAAATGTACTTGTCACATCGGCACATTAGTCAGAAGAAGGTGCCAAAAGTAGGAAAAGGTGCATCAGTTATATTCAGTGTATCTTCATATATACAGTGGATCAGAAAGAAAATGAGAAAAAAAAAAAAAATTGATAAGAATAAAAATACAGGCGAAATCGAAGTAGGCAGATGATGTCATATGTACATTCACTGTGATATGCATATATGTATATACATATGTATTGACATATATTCACGTGGTGATAGCAGCAGAAGTCGCTTCTTTCAGGATTATTGCACGGGTTATAGCACAGTATTAAATAGATTATTGCACACTATTGCACACTATTATTATTTTTATTATTATTGTTATTGCACATTATTGCACATTAGATTGGATCAGATTACACAATAATCTGACCCAATCTGTTGCGCGTAGCATCGTAAATGAGGCATATATTTCCCAGCCCACAGCATGCGTTGAGAAGCACTCCCTAAATAATAGAAAAAAAATCGCCATTAAGTTTTTCAAAAGCATTTTAGCTGCTCATTTAATCTTAAATACGCGCTGAACGATTTTATTGTGAAATATGAAAGTCTTGACATTTAAATCAGACTTTGATTAAAGCTCTGTGGACGCTCTAGAACAGTTTACTTCCGTTGTTATTATTAGAGTAGATTTACTTCAATCAAACATTACTATAGCTGTTTATGTAAAATGGTTTTCTAAAACCAAAAAAATTAGTTTGTCTGCAGGATCGCCACCAGGGGGCGGCGGTGGCAGCGAGTCTCAAACAAAACTACATTGTAACTGGAAGAAGCCATTTGGAAAATGTTGCTAATCATATTGATATAAGCTAATTCATAAGTTAATAAACATACTGATCCAATTATGAGTATAAATAATGTTTTATGTGGTGTGAACAGTTTTATCCTGACCAGCTCCAATTCTCTCCTGTGCCGCTGTCTTTTAGGTACTTGAAATACCTTACCAAGAAATATCTGAAAAAGAACAACCTCAGGGATTGGTTGAGGGTTGTGGCGAACACCAAGGAGAGCTACGAGCTGCGCTACTTCCAGATCAACCAGGATGAGGAGGAGGAGGAGGAAGAAGATTAAGCCAAAAATCACTCTTTGAATAAAATGTCATTAGAGAAAAGTTTCCTGCCTTTTCTTGGATTGGATTGTTTAATTTTTTGTACCTTTTTATTTAATTAGGAAGTCCCATGGAGATAAAAAAAAATCTCTTTTAGAAGGCATACCTGGCTAAGTTAGCAGCCACACAAGTCCCACATGTGTAAAACACCTATGGAATAAAAAAAACACAATGACAGCTATCTCAAGAAAAATCAATGCATTCCAATGTTACTTTATTTTTATTATACATTTTAAATCGTCAATTGATGTGTTTTTTTTTTTTGGGGGGGGGTTTGTTTTTTTTTTGCTTAATATTTAGAGTTTGTTCCATGACCACAGTTCATGGTAGGAAAATGCTCTTTTCCTGATGTCTCTGAAAGCCTTGGAAACGTTCAGAAGTAATTACTTGGAGGTATCCAACCGCTAACAGGAGGTGATTTGGTCTCTTCTGGAGACATAACTGCAAATATAAGCATAACTGTAAAGCTTTATCTGCAGCAATATTTTAAACTTTACATATAAACCAACATGTCAGTGTTATTAGATGTTTTTTTTTATCCTGATTTGGGTTGTAACGGCAAACAGGAGACAAGTAAAGCAAGTTGCAAAACTTTGCATTTTGTAAAAGTTGGACTGTAAGGACAGGGGTTACTGATTAAGCAATGAAGAGGAAATTAAAAAAAAATCCTGGTCACTATTCAATGCAACCTCTCTGCACTTTAAATTTCAACATCTTCATGTATTGTAGTTTATCACATTAATCTGAAAGTTGTGCTGCTCTGCACCTGCAGTAACTATTAACAGATGACCGGAAATCCGGACTCCGAATGATGCACCAGCGTTGCTTTTATTTGCCACAAAAAATACTCTATTTTTAAAGTAACATCCCAGCATAAAGGCGTCTATTATTGTCCATAATTTTCTGCTTTTGCTTGATCTTTATATATATATTTTTTTATTCTACAACGTAAAATGCTGTGCGTGGAGCAGCTGTGGCAGAAAGCCGAAGAAGTTTGGCGCTGGCTGAACCTTCCGGACCTGCAGACAGGAGCGAGCAGCAGACAGGCTGCAGCCGCTGGCGTGCATCCCTCCATTAGCCGCGCAAGGAGACGCTCGGCAGCACAGTACTAGTTAAAGTACTAACTAGCAGACTAGGACTAACTAGTTGTGTTGGAAACTATGGGATGCATCGTCATGGCAACAGACCAGACGTCACAATCTGGGCATGTGTGTTCCATTTTTGTCTTTCTTATTTTTCAGACTGGGAGACCTGGATTTAGATCTGTCGGGGGAAAATAATATAAATTTGCGTTTTTGTAATTTTTTTTAAAAACCTGGATGGGGGGCAAAAAATAAGCCTGATTTGCTTGCGAGAGGTTTTTTTTTCTTTTTCTTTTTCTTTTTTTTTTTTTAAATCTACAGAGCGAGTTCTTCTCGGGTGAAGAAAGAGACTGTGCTGCGGCATCTGGAGGGTTAACTTTCTGTATTCCCAGCCTGAAAGGGGTTTGGGGGCTATGAGATAAAGATGCCGGGGTCGCTGAGTAATGAAGACGAGGGACAGGACGACATGGATTTTGAAGACGATATGCCAGGTGAGGGAACGAGGGGAGGCGGGGTGTCCTTCACATTATTTTTTTTTTTTTTTTTTGCGCCGCTACGCCTTGAATGCGGGGAAAAGGGCTTGTCCTGCGTTCCTGAGACCAAAGAGGAGGGGGGAGGAGGAAGAGTGGAGCTGTGCAGAAAGCAGAGTCATTCCTCTCTTTTTTTTTTCTCCCCCTTCCTCTTTTTACGACCTGGTGTGTTGAAGGTGGTGTTTTTTTTTTTTTTTTTTTTTTTGGATTCGCCTCCCGGCTGTCCTCAAAACATCCAGCTTGCTTTGGGGGCATCATGGAAACCCGGGCTGCATGTTCCCTTTTCCGGGCTGCTGTAGCTGTTCACGGGCTGAATGCGTCCAGAACTAAAAGGCTTTCAGCTTAATCAAATAATAATGATAAAAAAAAAAAAAAAAAACTCTAGTTGTGTCCTGGGAGCGGCTTATTGTCGTTGCAGCGTCAGTTTTATTTGCGCTGATTTTTTTTTTTATGCTGGTCGGGAGTGCTTTCGAGCAGAGACTGGCTGCAGGGACGCCATCCTGGCTGGTTTTATGTGGAAGATGCGCGTCCGACTGTGATCCAACTTTCTTTCTTTCTTTCTTTCCCTGGGCTCTGCATGGCCGCAGAGGTGTGAAAGCCACGTGTGGGCTACAACAAACAGCGTGTTCTGTGGCGCTGCGCACCCCTCACTGTCACCACCACAGTTAGCTTTGGGTCGCGCATTAACCCAAATTACCTCCAACCTAAATTCTTCAGCCGCAGCTCTTGTCTCTATAGTCGCATCATAGCTGTGCTCTTGCCAGATTCCTGCTGTATTTCGATTTTTTTTTTTTTTTGTGGTTCATAATTTATCACCTATTCTTGCAGCAGATTTGGTATCCCGAAGAATCTTTCTGAAAACCCAGTTATGGTATTTTAGAAGCACAACCTATTCCTTTTTAGGCCAAACACTGGTTAATGGTACAGATTTATAGAGAGGTTGTTATAATTTCCCATCAGAAGGTAGTCCGCCTAACAAGAATCCACTAAATATGCTGGATTGAAATGGTTTCCTTTATTTATAGGTAACAAGGATGCCCCTCTACTGCAAAAAGAGAACTAAAAGTAAGTAAAAAATTTCTTGAAATTAGTGCATTTGCCCGTGATTTGAGCAGGTAAATAAGATGATTTGCCATTGGAATAAGATTTTTGCACTTAAAATAGAAACATGTCATCTCCATCATCTTATTTCAAGTGCAGGCTATCTAATTATCTTATTTTAGGGGTAAAAATGCCCATTCCATTGTCAGATAATCTTATCTACCTGCTCAAATCAAATGATAAATACACTCATTTCAAGAAGTTTTACTTACTTTTAGTTACCTTTTTGCAGTGTCCCTCTCATTGCTGTGCACTGCCCGGCAGCTTGCTGAAAGGCAACTTCACTTTTCCCTACAAAAAATGTAATTTGGGTCAGTGGAAGTATTTCTGCTTTTGAAAAAAGAAAGTTTGCTATGATGTATAAGTAGAAGGCGTTGAAATCAAATAATTATGAATGATCACCTTGTCATACCTGGCCTAATATATTTTAGCAGCGACAAGGCGTTTTAAGTCAAATCAGTTAATCCCATTTATGTGTTTTGGTTAAAACCACAAAAATATGGCGTTTTACTGAAAATTATACCGCAAGTATCTTATATTCTCCTTGTACATTTGCTGGTCATTTTTAAAAATCCAAACATCATCTCAATTGAATTATTTCCTGAAGAAAAACATTGTTCCTGTTTTGTCCTGCATTGAATAAAATGATAAAGTGACTTGTGTTAGCACAGCTTAGGCCTATGACGCTTTGGCATTTTTATGTCATTCCTGCTGTTTGCTTTGTAAATCAGTTTGTTAGAACCCCGAGACTGGGCTTCTTTCTCAAATCACTTTGTTAAGAAGTTGTGTGTATAGCTGCCTGAGAGTGAACAGAGAGTTAGGAATGTGAAATTCCAACAAAATACCTGTGCACAATGGCTCCTATCATTATTATTATTATAGATTCAAGGCCAAATTGATTTGAAATACTAGATCTCTTTACAACTAAAGCTGAACAAATCTTAGTTTGAGAGAGGCAACTAATTAAAAACTCCTTTACTGCGATTTTCTTTGTCATACCAATTTAATATTGTTTAATTAAGTTTGTTATTAACTTGAAGAATAAATAAGCACATACCACAATTTATAATCCCATACATATCTACAACTGAATGTAACATACAACACCCAACTCTGTATATGGTTAGTTATGTGAGACTGTTGATTTCCTACATCATTTTGATTATTTATTCAACCGTTTGTGACAATGTTACATAAGCACATTTTACCTAAAAAATATTGTGCATCACATCATAAGTATACAGACTAGTGCACGTTTTTCATATTTTGTCGCATCAAGTTTTGGTCTTTGCCGATCAGAGCGCCTTCTTCCACATTTGTGGAATGTTCGCTACATAGTTTGTATTGAACTGCAAGCCTATCTCCTTAAGGCTTCTTTAAGCTATGTCTTTTTGTGGCCAATCTTTTCAAATGGTCATATTTGTTGAGTACACTACTGATAGCTCAACCAGTAAATCAATGGGTCTCTTGGCTGCTTCTCTGATTAATGCTCTTCTTAGGTAGCCTCCCAGTTAAGGTGTACTGCTACGTCTTGGTAGGTTAGAGTTGTGCTTGTCTCGTTCCATCTTTGGAAGATGTGCTGTTAACCTTGACAGTTTGGGATATTGTGCTACAATCTAACAACGCTCGACTTCTCCGCAGCTTTTCCTGATGCTGTTTGTTCTCCAATATCCTCTAATAAAGCCTTCACAGAAAGGCTTTGTTTATACTGAGATTAAATTGTACACAGGTAGACAATATTTACTAATTAGATAAATGATTGAAAGGAGGTCGCTCAGTAGGGCGACAAGGGCCTGCCTCGAGACAAGGTGTGAAGCTCTGTCATCTGGAGGGAGCTGAGTGCTCAGCCCACGGTTCCTCTGTGTAGAACGAAGTCTGTGAAGGTGGTTTGAGCAACTGATCAGGGCGCCTCCCTTTATTGGTTTTCCCAGACATTTCCCACTGGGAGCAGCCTCTGGGGCAGACTGAGAACGTGCTGCAGGGACTGTACCTTTCATCATTAAAATGCCTTGATATCCCCCAGAATGAGCTGGAGTGTGTAACAGGGCAGAGGGATGTCTGAGTTTCCCTCCTGGAGCGGTCCATGTGCGACCCAATCTCGGATAAGTGAAAGAAGGATGGATGAATGGCCTATCGAAATATCTCTCCGAGGATGTCTATGTGAAGAGACAAAAAAATAATAGCTGGATAGGCAGAAATAATAAGGGAACACTTGTGACTTTAAGGCATACGTTGACAGAGAACAGTGACCCAACTATTTATTGAACATGCGTACAAAATTACATATGCAGATTACTGTGGTAGGGCAAAAGACATCCATGCAAGTATACAAATGGAAAAAAAAAATCCTTTTTAGTAAATTAGTTAGAAGCGTTCAGTTCTGCCTTGATGTCACTGCTTCATTTTTTCTTTTATTTTGGTTGTCAAATGTCTGTGACGTCAGTGAAACACTACATACTGCATGCGCCACAGCATTTACTGCAGAAAATTGTGACTCACATTGATTTCATTGCTTTTATAAACTCCTGCCTCTCTTCCGTCTAAAAAGTCCCTTTGTTGTATTTTTAGGTATATTTTCTTTAACTCATTACTGACTTTGATGTTTCATGAATCTACAATTCTATTGTTCTGTTGGTAATACATGCAACAGACAATTGACTTTGACCGACAAAATTAAAGACTACAGTCCGTGTCATAAATTCAGCTGCTCTGCAAAGAGGCCTTCTTGCAATTAAAACAACAGTTTGGAAGTGCGTCCTTGAGGGACTTCATAACCATACACACTATCCCATCAAGCCCTTTATTCGTCACAGCTCATGGATTGGCCTCAGTCCCTTTGTGTTGCTCAAGAAGCTTACACTGTCACAGGCTGTTTTGTTATGTTTTCTGCTTTAATTGCTTTGTTCTTTCCTAAAATTAAAAGATTATCATGGGCTTTTGTGTGCCTGCAAATGTAATCCTCAGTTGGATAAGGGTCTATTTTTGGATCACTCACTGTGAAAGTTGACACAATTTTTGTTCCTGCTGTGCGTGCACATAGCCTAAGCATAAAAGAATCATATTCGGGGTCCATGTGCATTTGGAGATTAGCAGTACGGCATTTTAATATGGTTTTGGTTTTCTGTTCTTTACAGGAATCACTGAATTTAGATCACACAGTTTGTTTTGTTTTTTTGCCTTTGTCCTTTCATCAGTGTGAGCATTTTATTTTCTAATAGCATGTACAGTATGAAGCCTACAGTCGTTTGTAATTTCCCAAGAGAGGGAATGCTGGACTGAATAACTTGATATGGGTATTTTTTGCATTAAGGCCAACAGGAAGAAAACAATGTTATATCCAGTTCATTTCAGCTGCTTCACTTGGGATTTGTGTGTGAACCTCTTTTTGAATGGTTAAGTCTGCTGGCCAAGTCATTGGAGCAAGGTCAGAAATGTTTCTGTCATCCATTCAAATGTTTTACAGACAGGCGGTTTGGCAAGCAGAACTTTGGTCAACTTCCTAACCGAAACTGATGCCAGAGTTCCCTTGGGCAAATGACAACCTCCTCTCCTTTCAAGTCCTGGTTCGGCCTGGTACACTGACCAAAGAAGAAGAAAAAAAAAAAGTCACAGCTTTTCTTTCCGGAGCTTCACAGACAATTAGCTGCATTCATAGGCCTTTTTATTGGATAAGTTTGTTTAATTGCTCGTTAACAATAATAGCAAACTAGCCAGTCACACTGGCGCAACTTAAAAGCAGATAGGAATCTAGATCTGGTGAATATGACTTGTCTAAGTTTTTCAAAAGCTAATGATCTACTGGGATTTTCACACACAAACATATCTCAGGCTTACAGAGAATGGTCTAAAAGAGAGATAATATGGTGAGTTGCAGTTTTGTGGTTACGAATGTCTTGTTGATGTCAGAGGAAAATCGTCAGGAGATAATAGAAAGGCTAGGAACTCAAATTAACCCTTGTTACAGCCAAAGCATGTGAACTACCATCTCTGAAACCACATCACATTGGACCTTGTAGCAGATGAGCTATAGCAGCTGCAAAGCACACCAGGTGCTAATCCTGTTGGGTAACAACAGGAGAATGAAGTCAGAATTCACAAAGGCTCTCCAAAACTGAACAGTATCATATCTTTTAATGACTTCTGCCACTAGGATAAGGCGTCATGTCACTGCAGCCCAGTGACAACAGATCGAAATCCAACAAAATCATCTTTGGGACGTGGTGAAAAAGGATATTTGCATCACGGATGTGCAGCTGAGGAATCTGCATCAACTAAATGATTATACCATGTCAAGATGGACCAAAGTCCAAGAGGAATGTTCTAGACACCTTTTGATGATGAATCTATACCATGGATATGGTGTACATCTTAGGACATCCTCGGGTCTCAGGAAAACATCTTCAGACAGCAGTTCAACGTCAGACTTCTGACTAACCAGCATTAGAATAAAAGGTCTCAGAAAAACAGGCTTCAGACTAAAATGTATCAGGAAAGTCGCAGACTTTTTGGTCTGATGCTGTTTTGTCAGAAGTCTGAAGTTGCTTGATCTGATGTCTGAGGATGTTTTCCTGAGATCCGAGTATATTCTGAAATGTACACCGCACGTGGAGAATTTGGGCAGTTCTTAAAGCAAAAGAAGGTCAAACTCTGTGCTAGGAAGATTACCTACCATTCTGATCTTGTTCACATCGCTACTCATTCCTGCACCCTTAGATCCTCTTCCGTTCACTTCACTGTTCTTCCTTCCTGCCTCAGCACCACGGGGAGCAGAGCTTTCTCTTGCTCTGCTCTCAAACTCTGGTATTCTCTTCCTCCAGACATCTGCAGTACCAACACCCTCCACTATTTCAAGTCCAAACCACACCTGTTCAAACGTGCATACTCTCTGTGATTGCAGGTTCACTGAAACTTTTATTGTTGTTTTTTTCTTTATTGTTCTTTATTGTGAAGGGCACTTTTTATAAAAATAAAATGTATTGTTGTCATGTAAAATTTAAATATTCAGTTCAAGAAATATTCTTTTAACAATACCCAGTCTTTTTGAATTCATCTCTGGAAACTGATGGATTTGCAGGTAAACAGACAAAAATTGCATTTGTTTACTCAATGAACAAAATATATAAAGAAAGATGATTTTTGGATTTAAAGTCAGAGTCAGCTATTTTTCTGGAAGTTTCCCCAGGTCTTATTTCTTTCCACTAGAGGCTTTCTTCTTCCTCTCATAAACGTGTACACGGTTTGCTTCTTGCGACTCTCAGCCATGTTCAAATTATCGGTTTGTGAGCAGCGGAGCTACGAATGGCTAACACCAAAGTTAACCGCTAAGCTAACCGGATACATAAACACTACAAGTGTGCATGCGCTGCCAGCTACCGGAAACTACCAGGAGCACGCACATTGACGTTATGTGAATGCGTCAGAATGATTGGCATGTGAGACAACCAATAGATAAGGTGATACCCCCAGAACTTGTGGGACAGAGGGCAGGGCCAAACCAGAGTTTTTGCAGACCAACAACTTTCACAGAGATCTAATTTTTTAACCTCCTTTTTTCTGAAAACATATTATATATTGACTACTGTTAAGATAAAAGGACCATTTCACTTAGTATAACAAAACTGTTTCTGAAGAGGATTACCCACAATAGCTTTAATAGCTGATCTTATCCTACTTGACTAATATACAGTCAGTGAAACACTTCTTGTAGCCTTCTACCACTATCTAATATCAGTCAGAATTTTTTTTTCCACACCCTTCACTTTCATCCGTGAGATTTTTGAGGGAATGCTTGCATGTACATCAAGAAGACTGGAATCTGGCTATGACTTGCCCCAGGACTTTCCCCTTGACTCTCAATCAGTGCTAGGTGGATTTTCTGTTTTGGGTCATTGTCATGTTGCAGTGTCAGGTGTAGCTTTGGCTAAATATTTTACTCTGAGTGGCTCACATTTTCTTAAAGCTCCCTCTTACACAAAGTAAAATTCATGGTGGATTCTACAGCGGTGAGCTTGCCAAGTTATGCTTCCACAAAACCTTGACACTTCCAAGTATATGCCTCACAGCTGGCATAAGATTCTTCTACTTGAAAGCTGTATTTGATTGATGTTGAACATGTCTTCTGTCCTTGTGTCCAAATAATTTACTTTTAGACTAATCTGGCCAAAGACCATAATTCCAGAAATCTTGTTTGTTGTCTTTACTGTCTCTGGCAAACTGTATTGTCAATTTGTATAGGAGAACAAAGCTTTGTTTCTTGCACACCTTATTATAAAATTTTAACTTTGGCATACTTTTTTAGTTGTTCAGGAACAAGCTTTTATGTCAATAGTAAAAATAGCATGTATGGGGTTCCAGGATGACATTTTTGAATTTTTGGAGATATATTTTGGCATGTTATAGTCTGTTTTCATAGTATACTGGCTTGGACATCCACAATTGGACAATTTTCCAAACAGTGGAATGGCAGATTCCAAATTCTTTTGAGACCTCTTTAAAACCTTTACCAGATTCAAGCTACTACTTTCTTCTTTCTCAAGATCTCACACATCTCTTTCGATTTTGCCATGGTGTTCACTCTCACTTCAACAGTCACAATGCTGAGTAACCATGTTCTAATGCACCTCTTGTGAGACATTGTGTATGATTTTAGACTGGCAACTTTATTCAGTCCTCACAGCCTCCCAATTCCTCTTAGCTAATTTTTTTCTCCAAACACATTTCTGTACTTCCTTATTCCACCACCAAGTCTCTTGTTAACCTTCCTTCCAGAAGATATACAAAGTAATCTACTACCTGTCTACCTGAGACAGCTGCGGTTGTCACCAGTATTACCTAGTAATACTGGTGAAAACCTGTAACACAGTGCTGTGTTTCTGGAAATCCCTTTCCCCCTCTGTCATCACTCTTTAACAAATGTGAAATAAATCATGACCTTTTGGGATACTTATTGTTGTAATATCAATGTTATATTTAATGTGCACTATTTTTCATTTGAAAACATAAATAAAAACTGTTTTCATCAGTGCTGTGTAGAAAAAAGTTTTTCCTATTTTTTTGTAAGGAAGTGTTTGAAAAAGAGTCCAGCTGAGATAACAAATGAGCCAAAAGCCCAGCTCTGAGTCCAGTCTCCTTCCACCTCATGCAGTGTTGGTGACAAACTCAGAAAGCTCTGTTACACTACTAATTATTGGGGTTAGGGTCACGTAGCGGAACACTGTATACAGTGCAATGGGAGAGGACCACATCATAACAAAAAAAAAAGGACCGCCATTAACAATAGTTTTTGTGGAGCCGTGACTCATACTGTTGTGGAGAAATCTGTGTGGATGTGTATAGAGAGCCAGGAGAGTGACGTAAACGGCAGATGAATATCTTGTTGTGAATGTTACTGTATCTTCAGTTATTGAAACCCAATAAATTGGACACTTACCGTTGCCCAAACAATTTCTAAACTTAGTATGAAAAATAATGCGATGAACAAAAAGTTAGCTCCACAGTTATCTGTTTTCCTATTATTGCGACCATGTCCATCACTATCTTGACGCACCTCCTGACCACCCAACGCCTTTCTCAACTCCTTCATGAAAGTCACACAACATACGTCCTTGTTTAGCTTCCACCACTTTGTCCTTTGCTCTGCCTTTGTCCTCTTTATCTTCCTCCCCATCAGTCATCCTACATACCACCATCCTGTGCTGTCTGGCAACAATCTCACCAAGCATTACATTGCAATCACTGAGTTCATCCAGGTTATATCGTCTTTACCAGGTGTGATCCACTTGTGTGCTTCTACCTCGACTCTTGTAAGACACTCTGGGTCCATCCAAATACCCTTATTTGGCAAGGACTCTTTAGCCCAAGGGGAAGTGCATCAGCGGTCGCCATGATAAGTGCTGTTGGAATAGTGCAGTTAGTCAGTAAGAAAGGAGGTAGAAAAAGGAGCCTGTGTGCTTCCTCCTGCAACTAATTTAACATAGGAGCCTCACAATGTCCAGTTTCGGTGCTAAGGAGCTATGAGGAATACCCATGATCCTTTGTGTGACATGACGTATAAGCACAGCCCACTTCACAGAAATTAACAAAAATGGCCAGAGAGATGAGAGTGGGAACTTTTGTAGTTAAATTTTGGAAGGCTGTAGGCCTGGATTTGACTCGCGTCAACCATGTTTGTTTCCGTCATGTAATAACGTTGGAGTTAAAGGCTGTCCAAAATCGGTCCATAGCTCCTTTCCTACCCGTGATAGTCTTCTTACTCCATTGCATTGGAATTGAAGATGCCATCATACACCTGCTTCAACAAACCCACTGTCATTTAGATAAGCCAGACAACACTCTGGGCATGATGTTCTTTGATTTCTCCAGTGCATTTAACACAATTCAACCTGATTTGCTTTGTTAGAAACTTAGGGGGAGGCCTCAACAATCGTCTGGATCACAGACTACCAGACCACAGTTTGTGAGACTCTGGGGTTATGTGTCAGCAGCACAGGAGCACCACAGGGGGACTGTACTTTCACCATTCCTTTACACTCTTTACACCTCAGACTCCTGTCATCTGCAGAAATACTCAGATGATTCTGCAGTCGCTGGGTGCATCAGATATTAACACCAAGCTGAGTACAGGGAGATGGTGGACCGCTCTGTGACATGGTGTGAAAGTAATCATCTCATTCTGACTAAAAATTATTTCAAGAGAAACAGGAATAGGTCCAACACTATTACCATACTGGGAGAAGAAGTGGAAGCAGTGGAGGAGTATAAATACCTCTGTATTCACCTGGATAACAAACTGAACTGGAGACACAACTGTGAAGCTGTTTACAAGAAGGGACTTTTAAGCAGGCTTTGTTCTGAGGACCTTTCTAGTACCTGGAGATGACTGTGCATAGAAGGATTCTTCATAAAAACACGGATAACCCTGATCATCCTCTTTATTGAGGCGCCACTGTCACCTCTATGGGGCGACAATGGTACAGGAATTAGGAGTTTGTCCTGCAATTGGCGGGTTGCTGGTTCAATCCCCTGCTCTGACTGTCTCAGTCGTTGTGTCCTTGGGCAAGAGACTTCACCGAATTGCCTGCTGGCGGTGGTCAGAGGGCCCGGTGGTACCGATGTATGGCAGCCTCGCCTCTGTCAGTCTGCCCCAGGGCAGCTGTGCCACAGGGGATCCTTCCTGCAGCTATCAGTATCTACAACAACTTGGTGAAGAAACCCCATAAATAATTTCCTTTTGGGATTAATAAAGTATTTTGAATTGAACTGAACATGATCTTTTGTGCACTGATGAGGCAGTGTGGATGTTAAGAGCAGGGTCCCTGCTCATGGGCGGTCAGCTTTGTTTCTTTGCTCTAAAATGGACAAAATAGAAAACAGTTTATCGTTCTTATTGGTATTCTTTCTATGTAATTCATATTATCCAATTAGAGTGCGGGCATCAAGCAAACAGCCTTTACCCTCTCCCCTCGTCTTCCCAGTTGATACACTGGCTTGCTAATTTAATGCAGTGAGTTGCATTAGCATATCTGACTACTCCACTTGAGAAGGGGATGGCTACCAAAAAAGGGAACTGTGATGTCCAAGGGTGCTCAAAAACGGATGGAAGGTTTACTTGGTGGTGTGGTTTCAAGAAAATGATTCAATAAATTGGGATTTGTTGAGTTTTACATGTGTGCTCAGCAGTGTTTAAACAACCACATGTATTCCTGTTTTTCCAGATGCACACATTAGCGTCAAATGTAAGGATGGTGTTTTTGTAACTGAAAACTTAGATTGACTGACTGAGTGACGAGCTAAACCGCTATCTCTTACTGCATGACGTTCCTATAGCAGCTGTGCAGCGAGCTCTCCTCTGCAGTCCTTTTACTTTTATATTTTAAATAGATTTGAAACTGGTGCTTTTATGCTTTTACTTGGCTAAAAAGCTTGAGTTGATGCTTCAACTTCTTCAGAATTGTTTTTAAACCCTTATCGATGGTTCCACCTGAGTAACAAATGTAAATACTTTTGGCACCTCTGCTGGATACCACATTTGCCCATTTGTCCATCGATATCTGCACCATTCGCCACTGTCTGGGGATACGCTGTATCACTTCATCTAACTCACTCCTGAATTGCTCCTTCCCCGCAAAGTCACATCCAACCTGTGGGTCACAACCACTAACATCCAACGTCACACATTCAATTTCGAGTTTTACACTCATCACCCTATCTGAATCTTTTTACCTCCAGAACATTCCTGACTAACTCATCATTCAAGATAACTCCTACATGTTTCTCTTCCCATGCTCACCATGGTAGAACAACTTTAACCCTGCTCCTAAGCTTCTAGCCTTGTTACCTTTCCACTTGGTCCCCTGAACACACAGTATGTCTAGCTTCTTCCTCCGCATCATGTCGACCAGCTCTCTAGCTTTTCCTGCCGTAGACCTTACATTCAAATTCCCTACCCTTTGTCCTAGTCTCTTGCTTTTCATCTTCTCTCCCTTTCTATGGACATGTCTTCGTCCTCTTCTTCCTCTTCTTTGCTGACCAGCAGTAGCTCTGTTTTCACCAGTAAATGGTGCTCGTGTCGATCACCAGCACCATTGGTGGTTAATGTTAAACCAGGCCTCGACTGATCTGGAATCGACATCATGTTATTGACCCGCATGGTAAATTTGACAAAGGTTTTACGCTAGATGCTCTTCCTGACACAACACTCTATCCAGATTCGTGACCGGCACAAAATAGGACACAGGACACACTGTGGCTCATATGAGGCTGCATTACAGAAAATAATATCTTTCAAAAAGATTCCAGATTAGCAGACTGGGTGATCCGCGTAAACCAAAACTGTCACCTTACAACGTCTGAGCCATGTCATCATCTGTGCATCTAGGAGAGATGTAAGGCGTGCTGTGTTGCCACCATGTCTTGCCTGGCAGGCAGCCAGCTCACATCTGAGACATAAAAGAGCTCCCTGTTTGAGACACTGAAAGCATCCACTCCAGGTTATATTAAGTACAAAGAAACATCTGTGTCTTACAGAAGTACACAGAAAATGCATGCAAGGAGTGCAGCAGGGATACCTTCATCGTATTATTTCAACTTTAAACACTCTCTGGATAAAACTGGCCACATAAAGCACAGGTCACCCCAGTTAACAGTAGTTTTGGCGACACATTTGATCTGACAAGGCCCAGGTTGCGCAATGAGCTTGACATTGCTTCTTATTAAAGCCTTAAAATGAAAGCAATGCTCACATGGAGTGCCTCCTGCTAGCATTGCTAAGTAGCAGATAAGTGGTTGTTGAGGTTTGTGTGCCTACTAGACAGGAATCCCTCCTCCCCGGTGTCACACTCCTGCTACCCAGGGGAGCGGTAGACTGCAGGGCTAGTGTTGGCTGATTGACTTAGATACTCGTGCTGCATACTTGATGCCCCCCAGTCTGTCAGTGCGAGACACAGACAGAAGGAAGACATGCTGTTGGATTGACCGAAATAGACAGACAGGAAAAGGCTGAGAGTAGGAATTAGATCTGATCAACCTCCACAGGTCAGTTCCATCCCGTGCGATTTGGATGTGTTGTTTGGGGATGTCTGCCTCCCTTACTTACTCCTCTCTAACCCGCTCCGGCATCGCTGAAGTCTGCTGCGCTCAGCAGTCAGCACGTTTGCTCACAGCAGCTGTTAGACTGTACAGCTGGCAACCCGCAGCCAGTCGCTTTAGTCCCAGCAAGCAGAAGACATGCACTGTGTACCTCAGTGGTCCTCCTGGGAGTTACCATTTACCAGCAGGCGAGCATGCCGTTTATTTGTGTTTTGATGATTAAAGTTGATCCACAGCGATGTGTGATTATGAGATTCGCTTTGCCAAGTGCCCCGCCAGGTCTGACATTGATTCATCGTGATTACTTTCAAAGAAAGGGGAATTACACCATTTATACATTTTAATGTAGCGTGTTTTCTCCGTAAAAACGTTCATAATGGAAAATATCGCAAAACCTCTGACGGCAAAAAAAAGATGCATTGACATTTTTAATAGTTTTAGAAAAAACAACAACAAACGACTTAATTTTAGAAAATTAGTGAAAGTTTGGTTATTTGGAAACAGTGAATGAAAGCAAAACATAAGTAATGGGATTGCTTTTTTTGTCTCGTATATGGTAGGTCAGTAAAAGCTTAAGGTTGAGAAACTGAGGACGTCAGGACTGAAAGCCATCATTAAATTAACACAATGTTCCCCGTTGTTAAAACAGACACAATCATTCCTTTGAAACTCAGTTATAGGTTTTGCAGCTCATAAGAAAACTAAGTTAACACAATTTGATTAAAAAAGAGAAAAACAACATAATCTGATTTGAAACAAACACAAAAAAAATCTCCAAAAAGCCTGGAAGCTTAAGCTCTACTAAGATTAAATTGCTACTGAATTCATCAGTGGCTTATAAAATTATTAATACCCCTTAAAGTTTTACACATTTGTGAGTGGGCAAACAAAACATCTTTACACATTTAGAGACACAAATCTTTGCTCATTCTCTTTTTGTAAATTAGTTTGAGTTGTATGGAGAGCATTTTGGAATTAAAGTTTTCTACTTTGTTTTTCACAGATTCTCAATTAGATTCAAGAATTTGACTTGGTAATTCTTACAAATGAATTTGGTTGGACTGAAACCATTCCATTGTCACTTTGGCTACAGGTTTAGAGTTGTTGTCCTGCTGAACATTAAACTTCCTTCTAAGTTTTAATCTTCTTTATTTTGGATTGACATATATTTAGCTCCGTTCATCCTCCTGTCAACTCCTCTGGCTAGCTTCTCTAACCCTGTTGAAAGAAATACATCCCCACAGCCTGATGCTGGGGCAAACTTTAAATGAGACTTGTTTAATCCCCCCCCCCCCCCCCCCCCCCCCCCCCCCCCCAACACTGTGCCCATTCAAAATCTAGGTTTGTTGACTGCATGACTTACTGTTCTGTTTTCTACATATCTTCCCAAATGATCTGTGGACCTCTGCAGCCCCTCCAGACTAACCATGAGCCTCTTGGCTGCTTTCTCTGACGAAAACCCTCCCTGCCAGGCCTTTCAGTTTGGTGTACGGCCATGTATTGGATTTGCTGTTGTGCCACACTTTTTCAGTTATTTAACGAGGGATTGAAAAGTGCTATTTTAGTTGCTCAAATCTTGGAACGTTGTTTCAAATTCAAACCCCCTGAATTCTTAAATTAAACTCCACCCATATTGACTCTGTTTATTAATGTAGGGAGTTTCAAAGACAATGGGTTGAAGTGGATTTTCTTTTCTGTAGTGATATCAGATTATATATCCCCCCAAATTTTGATGAATATGTATTCAGATCCTTCCTCTTTCACAACTTTTTGGTTCTTAGTTTTATTCTAAATCCTAATAAACACAATGAAGTTTGTGTTTGTAATGTGGGAAAATGTAGAAATGTTCTATGGGTAGGAATACTTTTGCAAAGCCCTTTAAGTTTGTCCTCTTGTGAAAACTTTTTTTTTTTTTTTTTTAATGTGCAGCTTGTCACTAGACGATGCATGTAAAAATGGCATCCAGCAGATATGTCCATTCACAGTTACTGCTCACAGTTCACCAATCTGCATGCTGCTGGGTGGCAAAGACTCGTTATCACGGATGCAGTTAGTTGTTAAACTCAAGTTTGCATAAATTGCATTTGACACATTGTAGCATCTGAAATGCTACAATATGTAAGAGCTCAGATAATAAACACGCTGACCTGAGACGTAGGTTTTAAGATTAGTCCATATAGTCCATTGGTGTGTAAAATCAGTCCATATGTTGTTTGTGTCCCATTTAGCAAATGTAAAGAATAAACAAACTGATACTAAGTGTATTGAGAGGGTCTAAGAGCTATACATCCATGAAGGAGAGGTTAATTCACAGCAGCACTTTTTCCTAGAACAGCTTATCCTCAGAAAGGGTAATCACTACTTACGGTATGGCATGGATTTAAAGGAGAACTTGTGAACCAGCTTGTATCAAAAGTTTTTTTCTTTAATCGTCTTTCTGACTTCAACTTTGAGAATTCCCCTGATTTAATTTCTCCAAATAAATTGTAAAAACCCTGTCCTTCAATTTCAATAAGTCAAGTAAGACTACATTCATAAGGTAACTGAATAGTTAGGGGAAAATATTTTATTAGTTGCATCCATCAGAGCAATCTAAGGTCCTCAGCTGAATTTTATTCAGACAAATAATTATGTCTGGAAACCTGACAATTAGTAACAACTAATAATATCAATAATTGGCAGCTTTTTCAAAGTGTAATGTGTTTTTATAACTTTCCGTTCAGTATCTTTAGGATAGTTCAGAACATTTTTATGCAACAATCCATATTTTGTATCTAATGGTACAAAGGAGGACACACAAAAAAAATTGCTATAACTTGCCAGCGCAGAAATGGCTACACCACAAGATGATAAAACACACAAGTTGGCTGTCACATTTGTTAATATCAAGCTAGAATGAGAAAACAATTAACATTGACAACTGAAACAAGTTCTTCTCAGCTTGCAAACAGTTTTTTTTTTTAAATGTGCTGCTTCCATCAGATACAAATTGAGCTAAATCTAACAATAAACATTTCCTTGTATAATTAACCAGCGGGTTGCCTTTTTCTGTTTGTAAAAAAAAGTGGGCAAAAAAAGTTTCATTTGAAATTTACCCTAAATCAACAGCTAGATGATTAGAAACAGAAACACGCTGGGCATTACAACTGTGCTAAGATGCTAAAAAACTCACAAGAACTGGGTTTGGACTGAAGAAAGCAAGCTTTCTCAATTCAAAATGTCTGGAGAAAGCTTCCTGGATGGGAAGCAAAACATCTTCAGCTTCAGAACAGAAGTCCAGTTGTTTTATTTTTTAACCTTTTTTGGATTGATCGTGACCTGGATGACTGATAATCTTCACCAACATGAAGAAGCCAGGGTAATGATGTGCTTCTGGGGAAGCTTTACCGAAACCCTGATCTCAACCCTTTCAATATGTATTGACTGATTAAAATGTTGGTAAATGCTAAGATATCAACGAATTAAAACAATTCTACCAAATCTTAGAGTGAATAAATTAATAAGTTTTTGTTTAAGCACATGAAAGTTATAAAATTAACATCAATAAACGTTCTAAAAAATATCTTGTTCAGGAGAAGAAGGAAGCTTATGCTTTATTAAATATCCTGCCCCTCCATCATTTAGTGATCAAAATCTTTTATTGATTTTCATTTTGCTACAATGCTATATTTTTACTTTTATCTCATTAGTGCCCATTTTACATACCATGAATAACACCATGACTTAATATTGGCATTTACATGCCTATTCTCACCATTGAAAAAATACATGCACACACTAAACTCTCCACACACACCCCACTCATAAATAATTTAACAAAATAAATGCATGCTCTTATACACACATCCCAAGGCTGCTCACTTCTTGCATGTTTTGAATGTTTCCATGGTTCCACACACTGATTTCAACTGATGGCTGATGAACAGGCCTTTGCTGAATGGCAATAATCTGAATCAGGTGCATTAGAGCAGGGAAACATCTAAAACAGCGGGACATTATGCCTTATGGACCAGGGTTGAAAACCATGCTGGTGTACAATAAAACATAAATTGATTTGTGGTCCAGAATAGTTTTCTTAAACTTTTCTATTGCAATTTTAATTGCTTACGTACATTTTTATAACCTTGCTATTTTATAAACTTGCTGTCATTTTTTTTCAATTATTTGCCACAAAAGCTTATTTCCTGTTATTCTTTTTTTTTTTTACATGTGTGTCTCCTTGAGGTGTCTTTTTATATTTGCAATGGGTGCTGTCAGAATTATGGCAGAGGTTTGTTGATAGTTAAAGGAAGTGAGGTGTAACTTACTGTTGGACCTTTAACCAATTTTGTGGGGATCCGTGTCAATATCTAAACCTGTATAAATACATTCAAACTTATGATGGAAATAAACAATCTGTGATAAATTTAAAGTCGTGCACCTAGTTCTTATTTTGCAAAGTAACATTTTTTTTCTTGTCCAATTATTCCACCGTGAAAAATAATAGTTCAAATGAACTATTTAAAGATCAATTTATGCCTACGATAAGTGTAAGTAATCTTCTCAAAGAAATTTTAAGTTGTCTGTATTTCATTTTTTTGCAAGTATGTCTTTACCAATGCAGTCTCAAATGAATATTTTTCTCTTTAGTACCTATTTTATGTCTTTTCTTTGTGGGAAATGAATAATAACTGCTTCAGTGTATATGGCGTATTTCGCTAAGTATGATCATGAAGACGTCTTTCTGTGTGTCCAGATGAAGATGACGAAACGGAGCGCAACACCGTTCCCCTCACGGCCCTCGCAAGCTTCTTCTCTGACGACGACTCCCTCAAACAGCAGAAGAAGACAAAGCCCAAAAAGATCAAAGAAGGCAAAATACCCAAGGTTAAGAAGAGGAAAAAAGAGGTAAGATCTTGTTCACACACAGCCCCCGTCTGTCGTCACCTCAAACACAAAGGTTTGCCAGGAATTCTGGCTCAAGCTGTGCGGCCTCATTCTTTGATTCTCACGCCATCACACTTTTGATGCCTCTGCAATTGGATCAGAGCTGCGCTTTGGCTGCTGGACTGCCTCTGTAATCGAAATGAGAAGCAGTGGACTGTTTCAGGCCTCGGGGAGGTTGGCAGCAGAGTCACGGCTACTGCCAGTGTAAGCTGTGGGCGCCAAGTGCCAGTTTAGAGTGTGGATTTGTGCCTGTGGTGCTGGTGCTTAAGGCAGGGGCTTCGGGGTCAAAGGGACAGTGTTTCAGCCAAGCTAGCAGCTGTAGTCGTAGCGCTTTGACAGAGGTGGTTTGACAACAAGGCTTGTTTATCTTTTTGATATTCAGAGTTGTAAGGAATTTTGACAGCGTTAACCCTCGTCTCTTAAGTAAGTTATTCAACAGTGAAGATGCTGAATAGCACAGCAGCATTCTTAAAATGTTGAACAGAAGGGAAATAATGTTGGTTTGAAAACTAGAGGAAGCTATACAAAAGGGGTAAAAATGTTCTAGTTATAGATTGATGATGAAGGATGAGTTTTTTGTCTATTTTTTAAACATGTTTATACTAATATCACAATTTGTTTTAAGCCATGTTACTGAGGAGGAAGTGGAAAACAGCAATCAAATCAGCAGATTGAAGTTTAAAGCACTCTGACTTTTTGCCACTAAATGCTGCTGCTTGTTACAGTTTCTCATCCGAACGTTACATCTCCTGAAGAGACGACACTAGAATATCATCACAAAACGCGTTTACGTTCATGGAAGACAAGTGATGAGTGTAAGAATGGCCTCACATTCAGGAAAAGTGGCAGTTATAAAGAGAAGATGGGTTGCCTCTGAAGAAAGTTGGAAATTTAACCAATGGACTTTACCCATACCAGATGGTTTAGCACATATGTAAACCGAATTATCAGTGTTGGTGCTACTAAGAAGTTTATACATTGATGTGGAAAAATACTATGTATTGTCAGTAAAGCACGCAACTAGTTTATCTCCAGTTAGGTAAGAAGTGTATCAGTGGCCTAGACAAAGGAAAACACGCCTTTAACCTTGTATCTTGTTTGATTCAACCAATGAAATATGCTGCTTGTCACAAGCATTTAATTTAAAAACGTACAACATATCTGTAATCCACTCTGCAGGAAAACGTAACTCAACATGTACCTGCCTTAAAGCAATAAAACTGGCAGTTGCCTTTTTGCTGACTTGCATGCATGGGCAAAGACACTGTTTAAGTTTCACAGTGTCATTGGTAAGCTTGGACCTCAATGTAGACCAAGTCAAGGCCTGATGTTGTCCAAACAAGGATTAAACCACTCTTCTATCAGGGAATATGAAGTAACCAACCAGACACGAAATGATAGGAGCCTATGTGAGCAATGGTGTATTGGTATCCGCCTGTGCCAGATCTTTTTTACCTAACTTTGACTTAATTTTGCTTTATAAAACAGTGACATCGGTCTATTAGCAGTGTCTGTTTATCCCTTTGTTCTATATGTCCTCCAGAGTCGCGGACAGGAAGCCAGCTGTTGCACTATTTTGAACACCGTATAAGAGTTTCTGTGGGACAGACTTCCACAAAACACTACAATAGTTTTCTCAGTTCACATCACTTAAAATGTGTAAGGCTTCTGTCAGCCTGCTGCAGGGCAGCTGTGCTGCTAACATAGCTCACCACCGTCAGCTTTTTTTTTTTTTTTTCCTTCATAGTAGGTACACCTCGTCCGGCGTTCTGTTAGCTGTGACATCATCCAGGGAAGACAGATCACCCGTTATTACAATATAACATAGAAAGGATTCCTGGATCAACGTGTGCTTCTGTGATTTCTGTGTCTCTGCTCTGTCTTCTCTAACCCCCAGTCGGTCGAGGCAGATGACCGTTCACACTGAGCCTGGTTCTGCTGGAGGTTTTTCCTTCCCATTAAAGGGGAGTTTTCCTTTCCACTGTCACTTCATGCTTGTTCAGTATGAGGGATTGCTGCAAAGCCATGGTCAATGCAGACGACTGTTCCTGTAGCTCTACACTTCTCCAGGAGGAGTGAATGCTGCTTGTTAAGACTCAATGCAATCTACTGGGTTTCCTTAGATAAGAAACTTTTTGACCAATCTGTATAATCTAATTGATTTGACTTTGAAAAGTGCCTTGAGATGACATGTTTCATGAATTGGCGGTTTGTTGGTGTCCTGAGTTACCTTTGTGCATTTACTCTGTTTTGACGTTACGTGTTAGCGGTTAGGCTTGGAGCATATTTCAGTGTGGTTAGTCATGTGTATAAATCTTATTGAAAAAGTTGTTCTTCTGCTTTAGAAAGTTACCACTTCTTTTTTTTTTTTTTTTTTTTGCTTTGTGAAAATTAAGGCTGAGTGTTACAGTAAAAGCTGCACTCTCTGTGCTGCAACCGAGCCAGCTGGGGAGGGTGCAACAGAAATAGCAAGTCACCTGACACAGACAGCCAGGAAGCTGTACTTTCTACCCAACAGTGAACGCCATTGTAAGGAGTGAAACATTATTATATTCAAAGCAGAAAACTGAGATTTGATGAACAAAGTAGGGTGCAAAAATTATGATGCAGTTTGGAAATGCATACACTAGGAAAAAAGAAGCGTGCTGCGGAAAATACAGCAGTGTCTTATCTTGTGATTGACATTGTAATATAAAATGACCCTTCAATAGACATGGGGAACTGAATTTTGTCAGGTATTCCTCATATACACCATGCAAAGGATCGTGGACCCAGAGCCGATACCTGGAATCAAATCAGGAGATCCTTTCTCATCTGACGACCAAGCTTGGAAACTATTGGCTCCTCTAGGAGTTTTCTAAAAATGACAACCAGGTATTGTGATAAGCAATAACGGTCAAATGAAGCACCATTATTCTGGCAACAAAGTACAGGAAACATGGCCAAAAATAAATAAATAAATCCCAATGACAGGTGAAATGTTCTGCATCACACTGAGCATTTATTAAAGCATCTTTGTGGGGCATCGTGCAAAAGTCAGCATCTAATCAAGTTATCTTGCGCTTGCTTTGGTTTTCCAAACACAGAACCTCAGTAATTACAGTAATTCAATGTAATCCCAGGGTTTTCTCTGCCTGCGTTGGCAGTGGCCTTCACAGTAGCAGCGGCATGGCCAGGATGTTCCCCAGTGTGGAGATGGAGCTGCCAGCAGCGCCGCGAGGAGCTTGACTGGTCAGGCTGCCACCCAGCCCTTTGGCTGTCTACGCAGAACTCTGAGCTCTGCTGGCTCTCACTGAGCAAACGACGAGGGGAGACTCCCTCTGTCCTGACCTCCCTTCAATATTCCCTGCTTTTTCACAAACATCTTTGTTTGTTTGTTTGATTGTTTGTTTGTTTGTGTCTTTCTTTCTTTCTTTCTTTCTTTCTCTTTCTTTCTTCGGGCTTATTTCGGCTCACGGGCACTCACTCACTCCACGCACGCACGCACGCGCCCCCCACGCCACCACGCACTGCACGCAGCACGCACGCACCACAGCACGCACGCAAGCACGCACGCACCCGGCCTGCCTGCGGCCAGGCCGCGGCGGGCGGCGGCGGGGCGTGGGGCGGGCCGCCGGAGGCAGGAGAGGGAGGGCTTTGGAGCAAGCAAGAAGAAAGAAACTCCCTCACGCAGAACGAAAGAAAGATCACTCACGCAAGGAAGGAAGGAAGCCGGGAGGGGGGGCCGGGCCAAGGAGGAAGGAGGGGAGGGGCGGGAGGGAAGTCCGGAAGGAGGAAAGGTCGAAGGGGAAGGAAAGGGGCGAAATGAGAGGGAGGAGGAGGGGACGGGAGAGGGAGGGAGGGAGGGAGGCGGGAGGGGGAGGAAGGAAGGGCCCGAAAGGCCCTCCCGAAAGAAGAACGAACGAAATCACGAACGCACGCAAGAACTCAAGAAAGCACTCACTCAAGTCAATCACGGAAGTCAAGCAAGGAAATGAAGGTAAAGGACTGACTGAGGCAGGAATCCTTCCTTCCTTCTTCCTTAAGGGAATTAATTTCCTTACCTTACCCTAAACCATCACTCCTCACTTCCTTCCTTCCTTCCTTCCTTCCTTCCTTCCTTCCTTCCTTCCTTCCATCCTGTCCTCCCTCTGAGCGGCTGCTGCTGCCGTTGTAATTCACTTCCAATCGCTCCCCAAAGGTTGCTGTCAGACCGGGTCCAAAAGTCAATTGGGGTCAGAAACTGTCAGTGGCACATCCCAGTCTGAGGTCAGGGCTTCTGGTGGGAGAAATAATAAAAAAAAAAGCTTGAGGTAACTGCAGTATATTTGCTTCCCGTTTTCTCATCTGCAGGTAAAGAACAGACACGAGGAAATATGAGTTTTCTGGCTTCACCGCTCTCTTGGATTAGAAGCCAACAAAGAGCTGTTTTTGTTTGCAGGTGGAAACAAAAAAAAGAAGCCATTGTTTCAAAACCATAAGAAATTTCTCACAGCAGGGATTTAAAAGAAGAAAAAAAATCTTATTGAGCTAGATTTTATTGAATATCCACATCTTCATTCATTTTAGATCCGCCGCGGCATCCGCTCCAATCTCCGCGGGGCGGAAACATTATAGGAAAGCCACTAATTTGATTAGCTTATCAGCGCTTATCTAATTTTCTCACCCTTTGAAAGTAGAGGCAGCCTCTTTACTGCTGTGCGGAAGACGCATCTTTTCATCTATGATACGTGTTTAATGTTGAACTCTGGGCCACCACCAGGTTGTTGCGGTTCCAATTCCATCTTGTCCTCGCGGATGCTCAAAGTGGTAGTTCTGCTCTTTTGCTTTTTCCTCCTCCACCTCCAACTCCATCTCCATCTCCACCCCCATCCCCCATCCACAATCTTCAATTTGCTCTTTCTTCTCTCCCTTGCTCTCTCTCTCTCTCTTTCTCTCTCTCTCTCTCTCTCTCTCTCTCTCTCACTTTCTCCATCTTCTTATGCATAAATGAGATTTGTCTAGACGGGTGCTGGAGCATGGGCTTCGCAACCACAGGCCTCTGCATAACAAGCTCGTTATGCAAACGCGTCTGATTGGATGGCGCCGTTCCATTGGCTGCCACTGTGATGGAGTGTGTGTTGGTGAATATGTGTGTGCGCTTGGTGGTGGTGGTGGATGTGTTGCGTGATAGATAGATAGAAAAAAAGAAAGAGGGGAGGGAGGGAAAAAGAATCAGGGAGAAGTTGGGATGCAGACTGAGAGAAAATTTGAAGAGGTGGATGGGATGAAGGGGGAGAACCCAAAGATGCGAAGACGAGAAAGTGAGAAGAAGATGAGGAGAAAGTAGTGAGGGAAGGGGGGGGGGGGCAAAATCTAGAAAGAAAGAGAGGGAGCCAGACACTGCTCAGATTCGGTCGCCATGGCAACACAGCCAGGCTGCTGGTAGGGTTGGCGGGCGCTGCAGCAACATGAGCCTTACCACTGCGCTACAGAGCAAAACGCCTGCAAGTCTCTCCACGGAGCCGGGCGGGCCTGGAGAGCAACAGGCAGCGAACTGAGCACGAAACCTCCGTGCGCTCACATCACTCCCCTCCCTGTGCACACACCTGTTTAGTCAGGTTTGGTCGTGCATTTGGTGCGACTGCAAAATCCTGGAGAGATGACACCTCCACAAATTGATACTTGCAACTTGACACATTTGCAACACACAGAAGGAAAGAAAAAAAATTAATTAGGGTTGACATGGACAGGGAGAGAAGGAGAATTCCCTTTTTCACAAACCCACGGTATATGTTACCGCCGGTGAATTTCCCTCTCCCTTGATCACACAAACAACACATGTTAGCTGTTAAGCTCACACAGCACCGCCAGATGTCCCATATTAAACAGGCAAGACGCAGCTGAGTCTTTGATTGGCTGCGAAGCAAACGGTGTTCTGTCTCTTGCTTTCACTTCATAGTCAGCTCTTTAGGAACATGCACGATGCATACCGCGCAAATCATGAACTCACTTTTAATGGTTCAAACATAATTACGTGTCCAACGTCACCTGCAAGCGTTCTAGCATCATTCAAGCATCAGTACTATAAAAGGATCCAAGGCTACCTTATAAAGCGCTAAAGCTATTTTAGACATACTGGCGGTGGTGTTCAAAGAGGACGCTCTCTTGAAAAAATAGAGTCCTTTATAGCATTTATAGCTAATTCTGTCATTATGGAACAAGAACATAAAGCAATCTAGACTGAGACAGTTTTGGGAAGAGGGATTGCAAGTTTTTGTTTGAGCACGGTCCTGTTGGTGTTAGGTTTAATGAACAGAATCTGACTATAGTACCTATGGATAACCAGTGGATTTCTTTGCATTTTTAGTGACTTGTGCCCCTTTTGGTTGATCAAGTGATAGTCATGCCAACATATTTAGACCCACAGCCTCAGTACACACGCTCATTGGGATGCCAACGTCCATTTAAGACCTGGATGAGATGACTGGGTGTGTTGGTCTTAGAGAGGTTTATTTGACGTCGATGTTCTTTCATGATGTAGATTTTGTCAAACAAAGCCATAATTTAGGCTCTGGTGGTGGAGACGTTTGGTGAAAAGGTAAAGCTCCCCTCAAGGCAGTTGAGTAGCAATTTTCCACATTGTTGGTGTGCACTGCAAAGACAAGGGCTCCCAGCAGCAAGCTTTGTGGCACATGTTGACATATTGAAATGAGATGACTCAGAATCAGCTTTGTTGAACAAGTTTGTTTGTAATTTGACTTTAGTTTGACTTTCCTCTCAATGTACAGACTCTTTAAATATTAATACATATACATTGTGGGTAATAGATGAAACTTTTTAAAGAGAAACGCTTATTTTTGCCTAGTATATTTGCCTTGTGCATTACCTATTTATTATTGACGTGAATGTTGATATTTTCCTTAAAAATGTTTGTTGGTTTAATTGAGCATAGACGTTTGTTGTGGTATTACTTTATTGGCTGTAGCCGCTTAGCAAAGGTATTTTGTTTTTTGACTAGGGGCAGACAAAATAAGATTTTATCTTCTTTCTGCTTCCTTTTGCTCACGGGAAATGTACGACAGAAAGTGACTGTTTTTTTGTGTGTGTCTTTTTGCCATGGTGCAATGAATAAATCTGAAATCTGAATTAAGTATTATGGAAAACGAAGACATGGTTGAATTTACATTGTGTTGATTCCCAGAAGATTTGCCTGGATCGTTGACTGTTAAACGTTCATTAGAGAGACAGGCTGAGGGATTTTGGAAGTGGCGTCCCGTAGCGGCGACAGACTCATCACCACCCAGGGTCGGAGTAACGGCGACGATGTCATCAGCTCAGGAGTTATAAAAAGCAGTCCGCTGGGGTGCAGTCATTTGTGTAAGAAGAGAATAAGGGCTGGGGTTGAGCAGTGGGTTGGACTTCCTTGTCCTGTAGATGTTGGCCCACCTCACCCGCCGATGCCCTTCAGTCAGGAAGCTGGTGATCCACTGACTGTAGGCTATGTAGGCTTGTGGTGGAGGATTTCTGGGTGGATCAGATGACCTGAGGGTGAATTAAAGCAGGCTCATCTGCCAACCGCAGAGCCTCCAACAGGTCCAACATGTGTGGTCTTTAAATCCTGTAATGTTACCTTTCTTGGGGAACAGGATTATAGTGGTACATTTGAAACTGTAGGGAATATCGCACAAGTCCAGAGACTTAATAAAGACTTGAGCGAAGATGGGTAACAGTTGGTTGGGCTGTCAGACAGGAGGGGGACACACCATCAGGTCTTTGGAGCTTCCCTTGTTTCCTGGTCCTAGAAAAGCCTACTCACATCCTCCTCAGAGGTCTTTTCTTAATGTAGGTGGACCGAGGAGACGAGAGTAGTCAGTGCAGGGAGATATTTTGTGTGGAAACGAGAAGTGGATCAGTCGTTGGTGGGAGGTGTGAAGGGCTGCTTTTCAAACAAATTAAATTGTCGCTGTTGGGCAAAACGCTCAGTATCTCCATTTTTAGTCATTATTATAGTTTAGTGATAATCAACTCTATTTATCCCTCTTCACATCTGTCTGGGGTTTCAAATTCACAGTGGAAAGAAAGAAATTGTTACTTTGAACAAACAGTATAAATTCACAATTTTTTTTTCTTAACATCCTGGATAGTAAAGTTTTTGGAGAGCCAAGGTTTCTGTCTGACAGCAGTAAAGTCATGGTTGTGACAAAGCAACACTTAAAAAGTAGGTAAACTTTGTTCTCCTGGTTTATTGCACAAGCCTAGACATGAAGACTGCAACAACTCACCCATGGTAGTTCTTTCACAGGCGGTGGTTATGGTGCTATCTTTGTGGAGTGGTCTGTTTTAGGTCTGCGAGGCACTAAGTGGTGCTCAAGATTTATTGACGATGGCAGCATTTCAGCACAAAGCAAAAACCAAATCTAACTTCCTGTATGGATAAAGTATTCACCTTTGCAGCACGCATGCAGCCCTCCTCAACTTCTGTCTTTCTAGTCATTTTGCATCATGTCACAAAGACATGATGCAAAATCGTGTCTGTAGGGTGTGAGTAAAATAAAATAAAATAAAATACAACAAACAAAAAAAACCCCAACAAAAACAAAACTGAGACAAAACTGAAAATGTCTTAAGTGAACAATGCTAACGTTGAAAAGGTTGATTTTCTTTAAGGTTACTGGTTGTAATATTAGCAATCTGCAATAATTCCTTTACTACCAGCCAGATGGGGTCAATGGGGAGAGGTGTTGATCAATCATTTCCTATCCTCAAGGTAGACAAATCCATACAGTAGTGTTACTGACATGTTTCTAATAGTTAATTGTGAAGTTATGCTGTTCACCATGCTTAATACGTTGCTGTAGAAAAGGAAGCTTTACTGACTTTTTAAAATTCCTCAAACAATACTGTGGCACTTTTGTTCAAAACTATGTACCAACCTGGGAAAAGGAAAAGGGCTCAGTTTATTTTGATCAATGTAGGTCAAATTAAGTCAAGTTTATTTGTAGAGCACATTTCAGCAGCATGGCAGTTCAAAGTGCTCTACATCCTAAAAACAGAAAAGCATCAAACAGATCGAAAATGGTCTCTGGTTGTGAGACCAGTAACAAACATTAACTTGTGTTAAGTGAAAACATCAGTACACATCAAACGTGTTGGTCTATATAAGTAACTATATTTGGTCATCACACTATGTGTATTTGAGTAAGATACGTAAGGAGGGAACACTTGGGCATCTTTATGCAAAGGTATATCCATGTCTGATAGTACAAGCTTTCTTCGCTTTTTGATGATGCCCGGTATATTACTTGGTGTTTTTCTGCCACCTTGTGGTGGCTGCATTGCATTAAAGCCAGGCGCCCGCGCAAACCAAGGCATGATTAAAAAGTAAAAAACAACACAGACGAAAAAACAAAAAAAAAACATGACCATATTTATAGAAATGTAACATTAAACATACGTTTTTATTTGTACAGAAAGTGCTTACGGAGAAACCGTGGTTATTTCAATTTTTTTGTTAAAAGTGTGTTTATTTAAGCGTGTTGCCGTCTCCTTGTTTTATACCTCAGGGAGGACTCCAGGCGAGACTTGACAGTGACCTGGAGGAGATCTCAGAGGTAGAGGAGGAACACGAACGGCCAGAAATTGGCTCCGAGAGCGAGAGCAGCGCGTATGGCCCGACCAAAAAAAAGAAGAAGAAACCCCGGGAGAAAAAAGAGAGGAAGCCCAGAAAGAAGAAGAGAGATGAGGACGACGATGAAGACGACGACGACGATGGCAACATGAAAGTAAGTCCACAGTAACACGTCTAATGTACAAGCGGAAAGTATCTTCTACTCATGTATAGCCGTAAGACTTTCAGTCATAATAAATTCTCCTGGATGATGTCGTGAGATGCATTTTATTTGGCAACACTTTACGGTATTTTGTGCTGAGAGAACAGAAAAAAAATCTTAAGGTACTCATAAGAAATTCACGTCTTTGAAAAGAAATGTTCACATAAAAATGGCCGGTTTTTCCCCTGGAAAATAAAGTGATTTGATTTTATTATTATTATTTATTTCAACACCAAAAATGAAGTTTGTTTTACTAACTATACTCAGGATATTGACAAACTAGCCCTGGAATATCTATTTTTTTTAATCCTCAGCCAGCCCTCGATGGGGTTTACTGGTATGTGGGTCGCTGTCATGTTGCAGGGCCCAGTGCTTCTTCATGTTGGATATTTTTCACAGCTGGTTTCACATTGGCACCCTCTGATACGCGGTATAATTCATAGTGCATTGAATGAGGCCAGGCCCTGCTGCAGCAAAGAATCCCCAAGCCATGACACTTCCAACTACATGGTTTACAGCTGCTCTGAGGCTCTTTTTTTCTGGAACGCTGTATTTGGTTTATGACAAACACGTCCACTGTTCTGGTTTCCAGGTAATTCAGCTTTACGTTCGTCTGTCAAAATAACATTATTACAGACGTCCATGTTAGCATCCAACTCAAGCGTGGTTTTCATGTTTTTCTTATAGAGTGAAGCTTTCATATTTGAGCTCCCATTAAAATAAGACGTCTGGGGTGATTTCATAGCAACAGTAGCAAGAGCGTTATGTATGTGGGTCCTGCGATGAGATTTTGTAGTTTTTGAAAATGTATTTTAGCTATGGTCTGCTTTCATAATGAACATGCTTGAATGGTGAGACGTGTAGACAGCTTTCCAGACACTGAGACTGGTATTTTCAGATTACTTTGAGACCCCTTTAAAACCCTCTCCGGACCAATAAGCTACTGCAATCTTCTTTATGAAAGTGTTCACTCTCACTTTAAGAGTCAGGAGCACACCGAACTAAATGCAGATAACACAGGGCATATGTCCTTCGGATTATTAATCACGTGCGTCCAATGTGACATGGCTGTGTGTTATTTTAGCCATTTTAAGTGGGAATAACTCTGACAGGGTTCTCAATTATTCTTCCCCAGAAGTCTCTGTTTTTTCCCAGTTTTTCAGTAAATTTTAAAAGGTCTTTTCACATTGTTTATACTACCTAAATATCTTACTATTATTGAATATTTTATAGGGTGGCCTAATTTTTTTCAAATTACTGTGAAAATGATATATTTTACTCCTGCAATTTAATGGCTGCTGTTCTTCGTATCATAAGATGGCTTTGAGTTTCCGAACGTTTGCAGATTTCAGCACATCTTAATATAATATCTGTTTGGATCTCCAGTTCTCCAAACAATCATGTCAAGAATACAAGAGTCCTTCAAAGCAAAATGCTAATTGCGCTGAACGTTTCTTACTCAGACCGCATGGAGCATCTCCAGAAATATAAAAGCATCGTCAAGCACTTTAGATAAGTGGATGTAAAAACTGTATTCTTTGATTATTATTAAATCCATGATGACGCTTGTCTTTTGCCCACTAGGAGCCCAAATCCTCCAGCCAGCTGATGCACGAATGGGGTCTTGAAGATGTTCATTATGGTTTCACGGAGGACGACTACAAAACAATCACCAATTACAAGGCTTTCAGCCAGTTCCTCAGGCAAGCATCTAAAAATTCCTTTGGTTCATTTGTTTTCTTTGTTCGTTAAACTGCTTTTTTCGTTTTCCCACATCAGTTGTTTGACGGAGGTCCCGGTTTAGAGTCTTCCACAACACTCCTCAGTGAGACCAGAGTGCAGCATGACAAGCTAACACTGCTCTTTTTGTTTGAGCTGGAAAGCTCGGCTGTTGTCATAAAGAGTCTGTCTCACCTGGGGCTGTCTGGCTCGGCTAAGCCTCTGCTCTGACAAAGTGGAGCATGAGCTCCTGCGGTGCCCCCTGTGTGTAGTCAGCTGTTCGTTGGATGCCTGTGACAGCCTGAAGCCTTTGGGACTTAGCGCTCTGACCCACTATCTTTTACAGGCCAGCCTGCCAAACCTCAAGCTGTTGCCCGACAAATCTAACACGCGACACACTCAGCCCAAGGAAGAGAGAATAAAAACTGAAGGGGCAATGGGGCGTCAGTAAATCAGGACCCAGTTCCCTCCAGCGCTTAGCGAAACGGGAAATTACAACAGCTGAAATAAAATGTGACATAATAAAGCTGCTGTTGTCGTTGTCTCCTCTCCCTGTGGCTGCGCCCAGGCCCCTCATTGCCAAGAAGAATCCGAAGATTCCCATGTCAAAGATGATGACAGTGTTGGGAGCCAAGTGGCGCGAGTTCAGTGCCAACAACCCGTTCAAAGGTGCATCTGCCACCGCCGTGGCCGCCGCCGTGGCCGCCGCCGTGGAAACGGTGACTGTGGCTCAGCCAACATCTGTCAGCAACAGCCAGCTGAGCTCTCAGCAAGGCACGTTAAAAAAAGCCAAAACCAAAGAAGGAAAAGGTAAGACACACTTATGTGTGACGGAACACTCAC